>NW_018165639.1:416052-455619 GCF_001263595.1 Phalaenopsis equestris
GAGACTTGTTGTTGGTTTGATAATGATTTCTTCTTTTAAACTAAAGTGTGGTTTTATTTTCTCCATGGATTCTGAGTAGTTTTATTTATCTTTCTTCTTAAAATGATAAGTAATTAAGTTTTGGATGGAAGTTGTAGAGAGTATTGATCATTAATGTTGGAAGATGTTGTGATGATTTAAATCCATGCACTTCATTTACGTCTTGATTTGGCCAATCCAGATGCTAAAATTTGTTGTGAGAACATGTAAGAACCGGGTTGGTATTGTCTCAGTCAACAATTGGAAAGAATCACATGAGTTTGTATGAATGAGAATGTATTTCATATTATTTGAGTGCAAATAAATAGGGAAAAATTCATTGATGTGTGTAGAGTTTTTGGTTTTGTTGCAAAATAAGGAAATATAAGTGAAAAATACCATTAGAACTATTACTATACTGTGCATAAGCATTGAGTCGGGATTACGCATCATGCACCAGTTCCAAAAAATTCGCATTTTTGACTTTGATTAAAAGAAATTCTCAATTCTTCCATAAAAATAGGTAAATAAAAATATTTTTAAATATTTTCTCAATTACATGGACTTTATATAAAAACAAAAATAAATATAAGTAAAATATTCCTAACAAAAATTTAAAAGCAAAATAAACAACGATAAATATGGGTTGCCTCCCACAAAGCGCTTAGTTTAATGTCGTCTTCCCGACATTCCCAGTTTTTATTTTGGGTGACCCAACATTACAATTCCTTTAAAAATTGGTTTTTGACAATCAAAATATGGTTTCAATCTGTGCCCATTTACTTTAAATATCCTTCCAGTCTTAGGATCTTCAATATTAACAGCTTCATAGGGATAAACTCTTACAACTATGAATGGCCCTTTCTACCTAGACTTCAGTTTTCCAGGAAATAATTTTAATCTTGTATTGTATAATAAAACTTCTTGTTTAAGTTCAAATTCCTTTTTTATTATCTTTCGATCATGCTATTCTTTCATTCTTTCCTTATAAATCCTAACAATATCATGATATTCATTTCTAATTTCTTCAAGCTCATTCAATTGCAAAAATCTTTTCTCACCAGCTTCTTTCAAATTTAAATTGAATTCTTTTATAGGTCAATAAGCTTTGTGTTCCAAGTCTACTAGCAAGTGAAAAATCTTCCCAAAAATTAATATATAAGGGGACATAAATATATGTGTCTTATAAGCTGTCATGTATGCCCATAATATCGTATCTAATCTAGCAGACCAATAATCTAGCAGACCAATCCATCCCATAATATCGTATCTAATCTAGCAGACCAATCCATTTTACTAGGATTTATACTTTTTTCCAAAATTCTCTTAATTTCGCAATTAGATACTTATGTTAAACCACTAGTCTAGGATGATAAGTAGTTGCAATTTTATGCATTATAATGTATTTTCTACCAATCTTGCGATTGTTGCATTTCTAAAATGAGATCCTCCATCGGTAATTATTACTCTAGGCATTTCATATCTTGTAAAAAATATTTTTAATTAAAAATTTTGAAACACTCTGAGCATCACATCCCGGTAAAGCAATTTCTTCAATCTATTTTGAAACATAATCCACTACAATCAATATATAAACATTTCCAAATGAAGGTATAAATGGTCTCATAAAATAAAATCCCCATGCATCAAAAATTTCAATTTCCAAATTAAAATTTAGAGGCATTTGATTTCTTTTTGAAATATTACCTACTCTCTGACACCGATCACATGTTTTTTTTATATATATTAACAGCTCTAAATAGAGCAGGCCAATAAAACCTAGACTGTAAAATTTTATGAACAATTCTATCATTCCCAAAATGTCCTCCAAATTCAGAATCACGATATTTTTGGATAATTTCCTGAATTTCTTTGTAAGACACACATCCTCTCAGTACTAAATCTTTGCATTATTTATATAAATAGGGTCATCCCAAAAATAAGATTTTGTATCATGAATGAATTTGTTTTCATGTTGTTTTGTTAATCTACATGGTAAAATACCACTAACGATAGAACTTACAATATCAACATACCAAGGTATTTCCCATCCTTTTACATCATAAAGTTGTTCATCAAGAAAATTTTCGTTAATTTATTTTTCCATGTCAAGTATTCTTCATATTCTAGCCTAGATAGATGATCAATAATTTGATTATCAATCCCTTTCCTATCAACTATTACAAAATCAAACTCTTGCATCACTACTACCCACTAGTTAATATTGGTTTTGCATGCTTTTTTGCATCAATTATTTAATTGCCAAATGGACGGTATGCACAACACATTTAGCTCCAATCAGATATGACCTAAACTTATTAAAAGCATACACAATGACTAATAACTCTCTTTCAGTGGTGGTGTAGTGAATCTGAGCATCATTAAGAGTCTTACTAGTTGTTGACCTCATTTTTGGTTGAGGTCTAGTTTTCTCCTTAGTAGCCTAGTCTAGCCATAGGAATTTCCTGTTGACTATTCCTAGAGGACTAGAAAAGGAACCCTCACCATTAGAAATTCTAAACTCTTCTTCGCTCAACTTGAAGTTCAGCATATTGGTCCTACCCTCTAGCACTTAGTAAGTGGGTCAATATGGGGGAGCTTTATGGACATTCTCATAGGACTGCTTAACCTTAGGGTTGACCATGGGTGTTGGTCTGGAGCTAGTTCACTCACTTTCACTCGCATCCCACTTACAACCCTAAACCCAAATTTGTTAACTTTGATCCTTTGATCTTTTGGGAAACTCTTATAAATAGTCCCCTAGAGCCACTAGCCCTAGGCTAAGGTCTAGCCTAGACCAGTACATGAAGGACCCAAAGTAGAGGATTCCATTGGCCCATAGCTCAAATAGGGTGGTTAGCACCTAAATTTCACTAAAATACCAAACTTAGCCTTTTGCCCAAAAAATCTACCCAATTTTCCAAGACACTCCCAAATCTTAAATTTGACCAAAATTCTCAATTTCACCAAAAATACTCAAACTTATCCAAAAATCTTCTCAAACCATTTGAAACTACCCAAATTGCCCAATACATCCAAAAAATTTCCAACATTACCAAAATACCCCCAAATTTGCTAAAATTACAGAAATACCATTGGCAGTCCAAACTTTCCCAAAACCTTTAAAATCAACTCAAATGTCCCTAAAACTGATTTGGACCCTTCCATTGAGCCCAATTTAGCCAATTTTACCATTTTGACCAAAACCCCAAAAATTGCCCTTAAAGGCTTAATTTTCCCAAATTCACCCTAATTGTCCATCAATTTGACCCCAATTCTCCTAAATTTTAATTTTAAATTCAAATTCAATTTATTAAACTCAATTCAAACCAAATACAAGTCTAATTGACCCACATTTGAGTTCAATTTCAACCCAAATCAAAAAGTCCCAATTTGGCCTAAAGCCAAAATCCCACTCAATTGAACCTCCAAATCCTTCAAATTCCCCAATTATGCATCATAAACTCTTTGAAACAACTCTAGAAACCAAATTGAACCCTCAATTAACCTTGGTTAAGCTTTAATTTTAGCCCAAATCCAAAGCTCCAATTTTGCCCCAATTTGGCCATGTCTCCAAATGTCACCTAATTGAATACCCAAACCCCAAAATTGACACCCAATAGATGTTGAGAATTCTTCATGATATTCTCCTAGATCATTTTAACCCATCAATTTGAAATTAACCCAACTCTAGCCCAACATAAGCCCAACTCTAACCTAACATCCCTAAATTGATCACATGCCCAAAATCTCTCAAATTGAACCTCCAAATCAATTCAAAATCACTCCAAATCTTTTCTAAACCCTTCATGACAATCACCTACACCAAATTGATTAATCAATTGGGCTAAATGTCATGGCTAGCCTAACTTAAACCCAACTTCAATACAATTTGACCCAAATTGAACCCATGCACCAAAATTGACTTAACTATGTCAAATGGATCGATCCAAGACTTCTACAGCCACAAGGTACACCTTAGTGACCAGCCTAAACCCACCTAAACTAGCCAAGATGGGCTATGGACCAATGGTTCCCAAAATTAAGGGATTTCATCCCATTTTTGGGTCTAAACCAAATATCTTCATCATCATGACAAACCATTAAAGGTTAATCATAATTAACCCTCCCAATGGCTCACCTGACCACCTCCTCTACTCTGGTCAGCCACCCAAGTCACCGAAAAACCCCAAAATTGAGAGCCACCTTGCACAAATTCAAACCCAATTGCACCCATCCAACTTGACCAATCCCAATCGGCTTTGACATTTTTCTGCCCTCCACCTAAGCAATTAATTGAACCCAAATTGAAGCCCTAAGCTCCACCCCAAGCCCCTCTATTTAAGCCACCTCCTCCATGGCTAAAGAAGAGAGCAATCCAATTTTCTTAGGGAACTCTGTCCAATTGTTCTCAGACACTCTCCAAGAACTCTTAAGCTCATTGCAACCATTTTCCCCCTCTGGTTCCCACAGTGAGAGCTCAATTTTGAGTTCAAAATTTGCTCTAAAACCATGACAGACCTCCCCATACTTCCACAGTCGACTAAACTTGAATTATCCACCAAACTTGCACCAAACTTGAATTAACTGTGCACACACCATCCCCACAGTGAGAGGAGTTGATTCCCATAGAAGCTCCATCACAGAGAGCCCCTAGCATAGCTCTAGACCAACACCTCAAATCAAGCTTGATTAAAATCATACCTAGAAAATTAACCAGAGCATGAGACTTCATATGGAGGCTCGTTGGACTCAATCAAAGCTACAACAACCATCTGATTGAAGCCTCCCCTCTCAAACAAATGTATTGAACTTCAACCCTAAACTGATCTTAAATCAATTCTTCATATGTATTTACTGTATTTCATACCGTATAAACCGTATAGATATGCTCGTCTTTAGTAGATGAAGATTTAGAAACAAACCCCATGCAATTTGGTTGATTCTAAATGAAGATCTTAAGGTTTTAGTGTGAATGATTCTCGAGTTAGGTCTTTTCGGGACGATAAGGGGGAGCCGTCTGATCACACATTTATTTGATGGACCAAGGAGATCATGCCCGACCAACTTTTGGACTGAAAAGGCGGTCCATGTGGCAGCTGAGGTGGATGGTGGTGTCAAATGGCATAACACCAATTGAGAGTTTGAAGTCACCGTAGGATGAGTTGGCGCCGCGTGTTTAAGTAGAGAAATATGGATTATTTGAATTAAATTCAATGTCTGAACTTCAAAAAACCATATCTTTCTCTAGAAAAATTATAAAAATAAAATAAAAATACCTTATTGCTCAGGAAACATAGGAGAATAATGTGAAATAAAAATAAAAATTGTTTATTGGCTCCCTAATTATTAATGAATTAAATACTCTCTAGAGTAATTTAATTCATTATGATCAAGTATTGTTCACCATGGCTTGAACTTTTTAGGGTTTATTCCTTATGACAGAGGGGATGTTCTCTGATTTTTCTAAGGTCAAAGAGCATCTCCATGCTTATAACGTAATTTTTAACCTGAGATGGCTATTTTGGTTTATTTTAATCATATAAATTAAAATATCATTTGAAAAATTATGGGAACAATTTTAGTAGGTTTCTTATGGTCACAGAAGCTTTGGAAAAATTACGTGACGGTTTGAATCACTTTGTAAATTTCTAATATTAATTAAATGAATATGCTTTGTATTAATTTATGTAAATTAAATACTAACCAAAAATTGACAAAATTAGTTCCATATTGTACATAAAAATCATATTTACTAACTGTAAAAATTTAAAAACAATTTAATAAATTTTTAACTAAGTTTGAGCACTAAAGTTGATTTTCTAAGAAACCATGTATTTTTATACAAAAATAATTATATTAAATTATATACACTTACAATGATTTTTTGAGTTCCTTGTGATCATGGGCACTTAGGAAAAATAAAAGTTATTTTTTAGATAATAATTGATTTTTGAGCTTTATTTTGAATTTAGAAAATTTAAAAATGATTTAAAATCCTAAAAACACAAAAATATTTCAAAATGTGCCTAATTGTTTGCATGATAACTTAAAACTCATTAGGATATTTTTCCAAATTTTTCTAAGTTAAAAATAAATTTTTTAATGGCTTAAAAATGAATGTTCCTTATTTTCTCATTAAAATAATTATAATAAATAAATTAAAAATCACAAGAATACAAAATTTGATTCTCTGAGTTTTTTGAACTCAGAGAAGTCTAATAAAAATATAAAAAAAATTTTAATTAAAACAATATTTTTTATTTAATTAAATCATTAAATATTTTTAATAATTAAATAATAATAATAAAATTTAATTCAAAGAAATCATGGAACTTTGTCTAAGTATTTCTTTGACTTAAGAGGACCTCTAATGATTTTCTCATGAATAAAACATTTTTTGGGAAAATTAAAAAAATCACTTTTTTGAAAATATTATTTTTTGGTTTTAAATAATTATTTAAATTAAATTAAATCTTGGAAACCCACATTATTTTCCTCTAATGTTTTAATTACCTCATAGGTAAGACACTTTAAATTTTCGAAGTCATTTGAGTGATGTTTAATGAATTATGAAACAGAAGGCCCCAAGGGTAGTGCAGTAATTTTAGATTTTGTTGTCTTAATTAAAATTTAGGGTTAACAAAGGGAAAATGAGTAGTTTTTATCCTAATGAATATGTTTGGATGATTGAAACATAACGCAATCAAAAGGTAGAAACTCACTTACCACCTTTTTACAATATCTACAAAATCATAAGTTCCCTAATCTGCATGGCTTGGAAGACAATTAAGATCAAATGTTTCCCAAGTGATGGGCTTAAGCTAAGAAGATGATAATTTACTTATCTTAAGCCTAAAATTGATGATGATGTGATCTTTCAATAGGAATACATGTCACTTAAACCAAAAGTTTAACCACCACTAATTTCCCCCATAATGATTGTTAATGGTCTTGGTAGTGATCTAAGCTTGACATTGAAGCTCATTTGATTGCATTTTAGAAGACAACATGATTGATGGTTAACACCTTTTTACACTGCAAGCCTGATTTCAATTTTGGAAACTAAAACCTTTACTTACCTAAATTTGTTTTAGGGGCACCCACCCACATAACTCTTAAATGAAATATCAATTGATTGATTGAGTGTCCTAGCCTTGGGATAATTAAAACACCAAGTTTCTCTGAGTAATGGGACAACCTTAGCTTAACCTTGTATGATTAATAAAATAATATGATAAGTTTAAAATGAACTCAAAATATTTCAAGAGATCTTCAAAGTGGTTTAGGGTCATGCTCAGAGCACTTTGAAACCTCTTAAATATTTTGAAGGGCAAATTGAACTTGCTATATTTTATTCTAAATCATCCACTAAGATCTTCCGAGACTCAACAAAGTCATAACTTGGGGTTTGGTAGCTATACCTTCATCTACTCCTGCAATTTAAATTCTTTATAAGATTATATATATTGCCGAAGCTGACCTTTCAAGTGGAGGAATGAGAAGAATCGACAGGTACGCTTTTAAATTATTACATTTACCTTTCTGTACTTTTTGTCTCAAACTGGAACGTTAAACAACGATGTCACCCTGCATGTCAAAACCAAAATTGTTAGGATTGCCACAAAATTAAAACTAAAGTTTAAAAATTAAACAAGATAAAATTCATCACCACAACATTCAAAATATAAAGATTATTAAAAATTTAATCACAAACATTACAAAATAAAAATTATAACTAAATTAAGATGTCTCTATCGGATGATCGGGAATCCCTTTGAGGAGGTAACCTACAGTTGCTAACGAGATTTCTCATGGTCTGAATGAAAGTATGGAACTCATTAAGTTGAGTTTAATAAATTCTTTTGGACTAAGTGAATCCGAAAGAAAATAATGGTGTCAGAATGAGGGAACTGTAGAATCCTAACTCGTGTCGCTCTAATCAACTTTAACATCCCCCATAATATTTAAATAATTATGACCTTAGGAAATATTTGATTTAACATCATTAACAGCATGACTTGACACATTAGAAAACTTAAACTCGCCATGATGAGGAGCTTGGAGCTAGCAGTGTGGGGAGCACGACCATCTTCAACAGCAAAACATGTCTACACTAGCTAAATCATTCCTTAGAATTAAACAACCTTAGAATTAAACAACAAATTTCCTTAGAATTAAACAACAAATCCAAAGGATTTTGATGTTGTTTTCTTATGCAACATAAATCTTTAACTTATTTTTAGGCCTTTATATAGCTCTGTTATACAATTTAAGCCCTAAATTGTTTTAGGATTTTGAAGTTGTCGTTCGTCACGACCTAAATCCTCACATCTTCTAGGCTATTTGTGTGATTGTTATACACGAATGTAAGCACTATTTAAAAAAATTAGCAGGATGAAACATTTAAATATTTTCCCTTAATTTAAAGCCAAACAGTAGGATAGCTTGGGAAGTCACCAAGGTTCTCCTCAGGATCTGCAACATCCTCTAGTTCTTCTTACTTTGGATTCCATAAAATGTTCTAAATTTGAGTCATTCCCCTTTCACACCTCTTCGTCTGATCTTGTTGAAAAGTCTTATTCTTTTGACTTCTTTGAAGATAATATCCTCTGATTTTTATCGAGAGATTTATTCAGTGACTTTGGTTGTCTAAGATGTGATCTAAGATCTAATTAACTATAGGGGCTTGCCCTTATAGGAAACTTTCAAGAACCCAGTTTAATATAAATATAAACACTATTTAATTATTCTTATTAAATAGGGGAACTTGTCGGGTTATAATAAAATTTTTTCGCAGACCAAATGAATGTCTTATATTCTTTAGTTTATTTGATCGAGCCTCACCCTCAAGTCTTATATATACTTAAATTAAAATGCCTTTCTGACGCGGGCGATGGGATTCCAATTTCGGTGACCGACAACTTCCAAAGGGCAACCCCTAACTAAAAATAGTGTCGACAGCTTCTGGTGACTCCGCTGGGTACAGTTTCTTTCTCCATTCAAATCAGGGAATGTTGTCTTCCTACATCGGTAATGTGTCCATGTCCCTTATAGACCAAATTACTTTTCTTCTGTTGGCATGCTTCATCCATTTTTTTCTTGGGTAAGCACGGTCAACTCTTTCAGACTTCAGGATCGTCTGTTCAACCACCTTTAAATAGAGAGGTTCAAGAGTTCAATAGGACTTTTATCTTTGTGTGGGGTCGGACCCCCAATAGGTGTGTTGGTGGACTAGTTCTGCTTGGGCAATATGCATTGTGAAATCGGTCTCACATTAGATCCTAAATGTCACTTTCCCCTTCGAGTTTGGTTATTTATTTAGCAAATTAAATCAAATTGTGTCGTGTTGCGCATGATCTTTCAATCGTATTTATATAATTAATTAAATTCTCCTATTTCAAAGTTACTTCTACTAAATTTTGAAATATTTTCCACAAACTAAAATTAAAAAAAGACTTACTCAGTCTATAGATCGAACTTTGTTAATTTTTAGTGCTCGCACTAGAATTATAAGGTATTGGCCAAATAATTAACTCCAAAGCTTTCTTTTGGAAGCTGTTGCAATAGCGTTCCTACGCTCACCTTCTCTTACAACCTGCTCACGAATTGTGATGCCCGCAACTTTGCCCCCACCATCAAGTTCAGAGTCAGATTTGAAAATTTTGAGGTCATCCTTGGGAAGGCTCTCTTCATCGTAATGAAAGTTGACGCTCCAGAAGTTCAAGAGTCGTCTGTTGAGTTCAACCTGAACTGAATACTAGGTTTCCCTTCTTATAAGAATGTGAAGACTACTGCTTCAGCACCTGCTAAGCCTGTTGTTCCTGTTTTTGCTAAGGGAAAAGAGGTCATAATCATTGAAGATACAACTGAAGGATTCACCGTCCCATCATCAGTGTTTGAAATTAGATCAAGTTTGAGAACTGCACCATCCACTCGGTCAGTAAGAAGAACCCACAACCAAAAGGTCCAGAGGGCTATTAAAGTCCACATTTTTTAGGAAATGTCTATTGATGAAATTCCTCACCAGGAGGAACTAGGGTTACTGGAGGTTTATCCACTTTTGCAAGTGAGTAGGTTCCATCCCTTAATGGACATCAATGGGTAAAAAAGTATCCAAAGTAAATTTAGTCACCTCATGGACATGGTGGGGAGAGGGAGAAGCCCGCTCCTTTCACCCAAGTCAGTACAGTATTCCAGAGACTAGCAACCAAGAGAGCTGCTCAGTCAGTAAGTTACTTAAGTGAGTGGGACGTTCAATATCCCCTCATATGAAGAAAGAAATTCTAAGAGATGTCAGATCTGTCAGATGATCTCAAAGATTGAATGAAACTTTGTCTGCTCACATCCCCGTCAGGTTCCGTTTGAGAAGCAGAGTTGATACTACCGTCATTACCACCGATTCTGCTATTGCTACTCCAAGAACTGCAGGTTGTTGACCGGTTAAGTCACGCCTGGGTCTGAGAATTCTATCAATTACCAATCATGGGGATGTTTCTAAAGTTCCAAAGGAAAAATATAAAGAGGTTACCCAATATTGTACCAGGTCTTCACCATGGGGAGCATGCCGCTGTTGAGAGTCCCCATCTCAAGACATCACCATCAAAGAAAAAGGTATGGGTACCCAAGGTCATCCTACCAATACGGTTCAATGAGCCCATGGGACAGGATCATGGAATGAAACAGGGGTCCAAAGTATCCGACATCATCACAACTATTGCTACCAAGTTGGATGAGCAAATGGAGGATGTTCAGTAGAGTCCCCCAGATTTTAAGATGATACAAGAATCAATAATCCAAGAAAAGGTTGAGAAGCATAGGGTCGAGATTTCTGAGTTAGCCTAAAAACATGGAGTTTCTGTTGACGAGGACGATGAAAATTTTGGCTTTAATAATTATCTCGATGAAGATTTCATGGATATTCATGTCATTGAAACCAAAGCCACTATATCTGCAAGCGAAGCCCAACCTCTCGTTGAAGGGAACATCGCAGATGATCTGCGTAAGGTTGTTCTACTAAGGGATGGCCAAATCAGACAAATGGAGAAAATGATGGAAGAGATCGCCACTTCTATGGCTGTCATGGCTATAGTTTATAGATAGTTTCAAGCATAACAGTTAGCTTCTCTAGAAGTGAATCAACCATAGATTTTTCACACTACTAATGAAAGGAGAGAAGTTACCCCGGCTAACATAGATGATCAATATAAGAAGGATTCTCCACCAATCGTCATACCTGAGAAAGAATTTAAACAAATGGTCGAACAAGTTTGAGATGTCTTAGCCCAATCTAAGGGCAGTGCATTGATTTTAAAGGGTAGACCCTACCCGGAGGATTTTGATGTTGTACCCTACCCTAAAGGTTTTATTTCACCAAACTTTATGATATTTGATGGGACTAGAAATCCCAGACAACATATAGCACATTTTCGAGCTAGTTGTGGAAATAGTAGAGGTAACGAAGCCTTGCTTTTCCGTAAGTTTGTCAGCATCCTGTCAGGAATAGCATTTGATTAGTATGTCGAGCTACCCAACGGATTGGTCAAGACATTTGCCTAATCAAAACAGTTGTTTGTGAAAAGATTTGTTGGAATTCGGATGGCAGTATCATATTTCTATTGGAGATCTCATAGTAGAGAAGCAAAAGCTTAACAAGACTCTAGTAGATTATAACTTGTGTTTTGAGGTGGAGAAAACATGAAATGTTAACCTCAAGTACAAGAACATCATGCAATTGAGATTCTACTCAAAAGCATTCATAGGCCAGTAGCTTTGATGCTTAAGGGACTCACCATCAAGTCCTTTGAGAAACTACTCAGCAAACCTAGCAATATGCAAGAAGAAGTTAAACACATGGATTCTCAGGAGAAATAAAAAAAGACCAGAACAGCCCGAATATTTGAGAAGAAGTCCGGGACAGTGTCAACAGTTGATAAAGGAAAGCAACCAATGAAAATATAGGCAGACCATTCTCTTTAATCTTCCCAGTCATCATCACAACATGCTCAGCAAGGAACACAACAATATGGCCTATCTAGCCAACATTTGCAGCAAGGAAGATCATATTGAACAGAAAATAAGAAGGGTCTGACCCTTTTAGAACAAAAGAAAGCAGCATATTCCTTCAAAGATGAAGCTATATCCAGAATGTTCAGAAGTCTAATGAAGAAGCCCGAGTTCAGATTGTCAGATCCAAGGGAACCTGAGGAAATTGATAAGAAAGATCAACCCAATTATTTCCCATACCACAGAATGCTTGGACATACTATCGAGGAATGTTTTATCTTCAAGGATTGGCTTGAGAAAAATCTTAAGGAAGGGAAGGAAGGGAATATAAAATAAGGAAGGGAATATAAAAATCCTGAAAGAATATTTGAAAGAACCTGAAAAGGGTTCTATAATATGATTTTGGCTGAGCCGATCGCTCTGAGAGATCCTTATTCAGAGAAAGATGGATAGAGTAAAGTTTGGTGCAAGTCATCCAAGAAGATACTGGATCAGATTCAGACCGCTTTAGCTCAGCCAGCCATTCAGAGTTTACAGCTTGCTCAGCCTAAGATGGAGATTTTGCCAGAGAGATTATTGCAACCAGAAGAAAAAGAGAAGAGTGACTTCATGAAGACCGATAGCACGGGGGGGGGGGGGGGGGGGGGGGTAGGATATGGGCTGCCTTTGTTAGATTGGTTGTCTCAGATTCGGGGAAGAAAATCCTTGAACCCCTGACCATGCTGATTATCTTTTTTCCCCACCGGGGTATTATGAATATAATGATTATAAATTCAGCTAAATTTTAACTATTTCTAGTGATGACATAACTGATTTTGCTCAATATAACTCCAATCTCGATTCTCAAATTGATCCTCAAATTGTACTTAAGTCTGATGAACCTTTTAACAAGAATGAATAAGATATCGACGACACTGGTTACGATAGAGCTGGGAGTGAGGAGCCAGTCCTCTAGCGTCATGAAAAACCACTCGCCATCAACTTAGATCTCTCCAATGAAGAAGAAGATACACTAGAAATTTTGCCTACGACATATCATGAGGAAGAAATCGCCGAGATAAATCCAAGGAGTGGGAAAGTGTTACCCTCGAGGTCAGCTACATTCAATAAAAGAAAACAAATAGTAACTCAAGAAGAGCTACCTCTGCCTCCGTCAGTGGAAGAACCAAATAATCAAGTAAAGGTTGGAGGATTATGTAAAGTGGATTATAACTTGCTAGCTCATCTTAGGAGGTTGCCAGCCAAACTAAGCATTTACGATACTCTAATCCTGTCAAAGGAGATAAGAGAGTCTTTGGTTACAACCTTGCTTGTCCCAGAGATTTGCTTTGCTCAGTTGGCCAGCACATCCTCGACATCCTCGGATGAAGTTTGTAAGTTTGTTCATTAAAGGAACAGTCTGAGATAACCTTCATAGATGAAGACTTGTTGCTTGGTACCACCGACCACAACCGATCGCTCTACATCTCTATTAATATTGGTAGATTTGTATTATTTAGAGTTTTAGTGGATTTTGGAGTATCACTCAACCTAATGAGTCTACGGACATTGACATACTTGGATATTGAAGCTCAAGAGCTTAAAAATGATAAAATGATGTTAAGAGGATTTAATCAGAAGGAAGAAAGAGCCCTTGGATCAATTGCATTGCTTATGAAAGTTGGAGAACTAGTAACAACCGCAAAATTCCATATCATCTACGCCAAGACCTCTTTCAATGCTTTACTTGGTCAACCATGGATTCATGAACACAACATGGTTTTATCATCTCTTCATCAGTGTATTAAGTATTTGAAGGAAGGACAAGAGCATTGCATCAAGGGAGAATTACAACCATTCTCAATTCATGAAGTTGGCATCCACGAAGGCGTTGCCTACTACGCGCCTCCAAAGAAAATTATCTTCTCTTGTGAAGTTGTGATAAATAAAAGTGAAGATTTAGAAGGATCACAAGGGCAAAGCCATTTAGCTTCGCTTCAGCAATCTTCCACCACTCTTTTGCAATGAGTTGGTGGGGGTTCTTTTAATTCATGCACCTGAGGTCGAGGCCGAGGACGTGGACGAGGAAGAACCAGTAAAGTTGATGGATGGACTAAGCCGAACATCACCATTGATGATGAAGAAAGCTCCGAGGAAATGATGATGATAAAACACAAAAACGACAGTATGAGATATCCTTGGAAGATGCGAAGAAAAGTAAATACGAGTCGATGTATGACCGGATAAAACACTATGTGAATGTTATGACCCCTACTTTGATTCTCTCTCAAAAGATCGAGAGTTTAGAGGTCAAGAAAGTTCGTAGCGTTGGTTCAAAGCCAATAAAATTTTATCATGCTCCTACTTCTGCTAACCTTGAAAATCATGTAAATTTAGAAGAAGATTATAATGAATTAATGAAATTACCTTTTGGTTACTTTTCTCCTTGTGTACAAAGTTAATACAATAGAGATATTTGCCAAAACAAATACCAAAATATAAGTTACAACTTCTTAAGAAATTGTGGAATGTCAAAAGTTGAATGCTCAACTCAAAAGAGGGTCTCAGATTTGGTACAGTAGGACCAGTCAATGATTCAAAATTTTGCATGGTCGTTACTAGCAGGTCAGAAGAGGATTGCCTAGATTTAGAGGATGACTCTCAAGATCAGTTAATAGAAGACACCCCGCCAGAATTTGAGGAAGAAATTAGATCAATAGTTGATGAATTGAAGGAAATTAATCTCGGGACTGAGGAGCAGCCCCGACCTACATTTATAAGTTCTTTACTCACCAAGGAAGAATTATGGAGCTAATCAAGTTATTGTTAGAATTTAAATATTTCTTCGCATTGAGTTATGATGAAATGCCAAGATTATCTCTAGAAATCACAGTGCATAAGTTAGGGGTGGGCAAAGATATGACCCCGGTAAAATAAGCTCCCAAAAGAATACACCTCGAGATATAGCAACAAGTCATTGCCGAGGTGAAGAAGTTAATAGATGCTAACTTTATAAGAGAAGAATAATACCCCACATGGTTAGCCAACATTGTACCAGTTAAGAGGAAAAATTGATCGATTCGTGTTTTTGTCGACTTCAAGGATTTGAACAAAGTCTATCCAAAAAATGAATTTTCGTTGCCGGTACCAAAAATGATGGTGGACATCGCTTCGACAAATGAGATTTTCTCTTTCATGGATGGATCATCAGTATATAAACAAATCAAGATTGCTCCAGAGGATTTAACACCCACAACTTTCAAAACACCAGTTGGGATCGTTTGCTACACAGTGATGCCATTTGGGTTAAAGAACGTCGGAGCAACATACGAATGAGTGATGACGAAGATATTTGATAACCTTACTCACAACAAAGTGGAACGCTACATGGATGATTTGATCATCAAAAGTAAACATAAAATAGATTATTTGTACAATTTGAGGATCATGTTCAAGCGATTACAATAATATAATCTTTAAATAAATCCCTTAAAGTGCGCCTTCAGCGTTACCTCCAGGAAATTTCTAGGATTCATTATCTGTCATCGGGGAATTGAGATCGACCCAAATAAGAAAGCTATCTTGGAAATGTCTCCTCCCAAAACCTTGAAACAACTACATTCCTTCTAAGGAAAATTGACATATCTGAGTGTTTTATTTCTAATCTCTCAGGTCGGTGTCAGCCCTTCTCAGCATTAAATAAAAATGACATCAAATTCATTTGGGAAGAGAAATGCCAGTAGGCTTTCAAGGATGTTAAGCAATACTTAATGACACCTCCTATTTTAGCAGCCCTTATCCCAGAAAGACCGTTGATACTTTATACCGCAGCCTTAGATGACTCTCTCAGAGCCATGTTAGCCCAAGTCAATGATGAGGGTAAGAAAAACACGCTATACTACTTGAGTCACCTTCTAATATCGATCGAAGCAAAGTATCCACGCATTGAGAAGCATTGTCTAGCTTTAATTTTTGCCGCCCAAAAGCTTAGACATTACATGTTTTCTCATAAAATTACCCTTATTTCAAAAGTTAATCCACTGCAATATTTGATGACCAGAACAACACTTTCCAAACATCTAGAAAAATGATCAACAATTTTATTGCAATTTGATATAACTTTTGCTCCCCTCTACGCCATCAAGGGACAAATTTTAGCAGATTTTCTTGCTGCACACCCACTTCCAGCTGGGTCCCCTCTTAATGATGTTTTGACAGATGAACAAGTATTATAAATGGAATTCTCCAGTGCACAACACTTGGAGATGTACTTCGATGGAGCTTCGTCAGCCAAAAAAGACAAAGGATCAAGAATAGTTATAC
Source organism: Phalaenopsis equestris (assembly GCF_001263595.1). Classification (NCBI taxonomy): domain Eukaryota; kingdom Viridiplantae; phylum Streptophyta; class Magnoliopsida; order Asparagales; family Orchidaceae; genus Phalaenopsis; species Phalaenopsis equestris. Next base: position 432,379 of record NW_018165639.1, read on the forward strand.
CGGGCAAAGCAGGAATTGGTCTAATTTTCAACATACCAGATAAGGTTATGTTGAGATTCTCCTACCACCTGACAGAGCCGTGCACCAACAACGAAGCAGAATATGAAGCACTAATTTCTAGATTAAAATTGGCAATCTCGATGGATATAACAGATATTGACATATATGGTGACTCGCAACTCGTCATTCAACAAGTTGTCGAAAAATATAAGATTTTGAAGCTAAGATTAACAAAATACCACTAGTATGCGATGAAACTACTTGAATAGATCCCCAGTGTGACTCTATATCGGATTCCTCAGGGAGATAATGCCCATTCCAATGCTTTAACAAAAATTGCAACAGAATTGACATGTCCCCCGGAGGATTCCATTGACATTACAGTACAAGGGAGATGAGTTTTGTCTCAGATCAACCTTGATAATCTACTTAATCTCGGAAAAGAAGAAAGAGTGATGATTGCAGTTGTTGACTTGAATGAAGACTAGCGTAAGCCATTAATAGAAGATTTGCAGACTGGAAAGTTACAAGAGGACAAGTTTGAGGCATATCATATCACAAGAAGGGTTATTTCATATGTTATAGTGGGTGATATCATCTACAGCAGATCGTTCAATCAGATGTGGTTGTGATGTTTAAGCGAAGCAGAAGCACAAAATATCGTCAAAGAGGTACACACCGGATTGTGTGGTGCTCACCAGTCATGATCGAAAATGAAAGTGAAGATCAAAAGACTCAGATATTATTGGTCAACGATGATGTCCGATTGCATGGATGCAGCCAAAAAGTGTCACCTTTGCCAAGTGCATGAGGTGGTCTTACACCAACCTTAGAATGTGCTACACCCAACTGTTGCCTTATGATCATTCAAGTGTTGAGGTACGGACATAATAGCTCTGATAGACCCTCCATCCTCTAAGGGACACATATTCATTCTTGCCACTATGGACTACTCTAAGTGGGCAGAGGCAGTGTTGCTACAAGCGGTTACAACGCAACACGTCCTTCAATTTTTTAAAATTCAAATCGCCTATAATTTTAGAGTTTCGTGCAGAGTGATTTCTGACAATGGAACAACCTTCAAAAGTACAAAGATCAACAAATTTGTCAGATGACATGGGATAGACTAAAGATACTCTACAATCTACTATCCTAGGGTAAATAGGCTAGTTGAAGTCTTCAATAAAACACTCATGTAAATCTTGAAAAACATATTGGATGAAAATAAAAGAGATTGGCATAATAAATTGTTAGAAGCTTTGTGGGCCTACCAGATGACGTTCAGAACTCCTACACAATGTACACCTTACGCACTTGTGTACGGAGGGTCTGAGGCCGTATTGTGACTAGAAATCTAGACATTGTCTCTCAGAGTCGTCGTCGGTAACCAAATTACAACAAAAGAGAGTGCAAAGCTCAGACTTGAAGAACTGGAAAGTCTCAAGGGAAAACAACTAAAAGCACAACAGAATTTGAAACTTTACCAAGCAAGAATGGTACAAGCTCATGACAAATTAGTCTGCCCGAGGACGTTTAAAGTGGGTGAGTTTATTCTTATTCTCAAAAAACTTATTCTTGCACATCGCAAGGTAGGTGAAAAATTTGAACCAACTTGGGAGGGACCATTTATCGTGGAAAAAATCTATTCAGGAGTAGCCTACCAGCTGGTTGATTTTCAAGGCAAAAGACCTATGTTGTCGATCAATGGATGATATTTGAAGACATACTATACAACTTGACACTGCTTGAAATCGCTTTTTTGAGACTTTAATTGTTTTGGGGTTATTTATTTGGCCAAGCGTGAAAGACAGGGTCCAAAATTTTGTAATAAAATTAACCTTAAATAAATAAAAACTTTGGAAGTTGTTTACTTCGATTTTTTTCTTTCTTCTTTTAATTTCAATATTCTATTTATATAATCCTTGCACCCGTGTAAATGAAATTTTTTTCTAAGACATGTTTTGTTTTGTTCTTATTCCTGCTAAGTTTTAACGCAGTGATGATTTTTTTTTTCTGTCATTTGTAGAAAAAATGTCAGGACAGAAGCTAATTTTTACTTTCAAGGATGGCTGGAATCTCACACTTAACGAGGAAATGACACCTTAGAGTGGCATCATAGACTTCAATTTCAACTTCGATCAGGTCGACGTGAACTATAAGGGTCCCCTAATAGACATGGTCAATCGTTGAGAGAAATAAGGGTACCATCGATGTTAAGGATCAACACTAAAGAGGCTTCCTCACTGGAAAAGAAGAAAGTCATAGCGCAACAAAATTCGATGGAAGGGACTAGTCACCTGCCATCTATGATAACAATGCTGACAGGACATCAAGTCAATGTTGATGATGAGAGACTGTCGGATGCACTGTTAAGAAGAACTCAATGCAAAAATGCCAATCATCAAAAACACAGAGCTTTCCTACATGAAGAGAAAAGATGCCTGAAAGAGGCAAAAAACTTACTTACCCCAATTCCTGAGAGGAAAATCTACGATCCTTGCGTGAGAGAAACTTCATATAGTTTGTCTACCACAGAAGACAAGTCTGAGTCTGCTACAGAGCCGACATTACTGACAATTATAGTTAAGCTTTGTGTGGGTTGCTTGACATGCAACGCCAAGGTCCCCAAACAGATACCAGACACATAAGCTTTTGTAGAATGCCCAGATTGTAATGACTTGCACTTAGAGCGTTGCAACACCCTGGAGAAGTACACATCTAACAACAGTGGATTTCAGACTATCGGCCACTCAGTTGGAGAATCATACATCCCATTGGATACTGAGACAGCACATACATGGATTCCTGTGGATTTTAAAAAGAGGGAGCGACCAAACAGTCTCAAATGATTACCATGGCAGAATTTGACAAGATGAGCAAAGTAAAGAAAAGAAAGTTTTAATTATATGAAGAAGTTTAGTGAAAACTTGTCAATATGCTGGAAGGTTTGGAACTGTACACTAGAGTCTTTTCTGAAAGTGAAGAAAGAAGCATTCTAGACTACGTTTTTGACCTCAGAGACAGAGGTCGAGCTGGTCTTCTGATGGAAAGAACCTATTCAAAACCACAAAAGTGGATGTGTGGAAAGACAGGATAACCATTCAATGTGGTTGTTGCTATAATTTCACCAGGGATAAGCAAGGGAACCCCCTAGGGATCTTAAGCATGACTACGTAGATCCAAATAGTTACATCATCAACTTTTATAAAGAAGGAGATTGTATTCCCCCGCATATAGATCACCATGATTTTTTTGACTTTTTTGCACGGTCTCGTTCATGAGAAAAAAACACCATTTTGTTTGGAAAAGAAATTGACGTTGTCAAGTCTGGTGAGTTCGGAGGATCATTTGTAATTCCGCTGCAGGTGGGTTCGACACTAATTTTAATGGGAAATGGAACCGATCTAGCAAAGCACTGCATTCCTGGAGTGCCACGATGCAGAGTTTCCATTACACTCAGAAGGATGGATGACAACAAGATGTCTTATGGATTCCGACCAGATCCAGAATTTGAGGAGTTGCAGCCATACGAGCTATGAGATGGTTGTACCTCTAAGCACGCAAAAAAGAAACTCTTGTCCTAGAGCATGGCTTAGCAGGTCAGCTTGATCAGGAGCTCGTCCCCCAGAGGACAGATAGACAATTTTTTGTCAGCTTGTGTACTGCGTCAGAGAGCATATATGATATGTATTCAGCATATGATGTTTCAGATGTATTCAGCATGATTGTCTCTTTTGATGCTTTCAGCTTGTATCTAGTCTATAACAACTGTTTGAAGCAGATTAATGAAATTTCTTTTAGATTTCGACATGTTTGTTGAATTGCCCTTTTGTGTGATGGATAAAAGCCGCGGAACTATACGTTGGTTCTAAACTACGATGAACAATGAACAAAAAAAATAAAAAAAAAATTGATGCTAACAAAATTTAAATAACATATCTTTTTGAAAAATCAACTAACAAAAACTAGGATTTGAAAATATACTTTGATAATGAAGTGTGATAAAAATAACAAGAAAAGAAAATGATGAATTTGTTAAGTTTGTTTCTGTCGAGTTTGAGGTTTACTACTTTTTGCTTGCGCAACACGATTGCTTTGGTCTGCACTAATTTCCCCACATTCCCGTGGAGTTTCACACTTTGCACAAATTCTCACAAGTTTTCCTCGCCAATGTCAATCTTCACATGTCACATATCTATGAAATTAACACCACAAACTCTCTATATTATTTTCATGTTGTTCTCGGGGTCAGTACCTAAATTTTGATTCCCTTCTTTTGACATCGGTATGAGACCACCTCAAATGGAGTAAAGCATCCGATTCTCTACCCAAATCTTTGAGATAGGTATGTGGCCACCTTAAATGGAGTAAGACATCATATTTTCATCTTTTGAGATTGGTATGAGACCACCTTAAATGGAGTAAGGCATTCGATTCTCTACCTAAATCTTCAAGATAGGTATGAGACCAACTTAAATGGAGTAAGGCATCCTATTCTCATCTTTTGAGATTGGTATGAGACCACCTTAAATGGAGTAAGTCATCTGATTCTCTACTTAAATCTGCAAGATAGGTATGAGACCACCTTGAATGGAGTAAGGCATCCTTTTCTCATCTTTTGAGATCAGTATGAGACAAAGTTAAATGGTGTAAGGCATCTGATTCTCTACCTAAATGTTTGAGATAGGTATGAGGCCACCTTAAATAGAGTAAGAAATGGAGTAAGGCATCCTTTTCTCATCTTTTGAGATCAGTATGAGACAACCTTAAATGGAGTAAGACATCTGATTCTCTACCTAAATGTTTGAGATTGGTATGAGATCACCTTAAATGGAGTAAGACATCTTATTCTCATCTTTTGAGATCGGTAAGAGACAACCTTAAGTGGAGTAAGGCATCATATTCTCTACATGAATCTTCAAGATATGTATGAGATCACATTAAATTGAGCAAGTCATCCTATTCTCATCTTTCTCTCATCTTTTAAGATTGGTATGAGACATCGGTTTAAGACCACCTTAAGTGGAGTATGACATTTGATTCTCTACCCAAATCCTTGAGATAGGTATGAGACCACCTTGAATGGAGTAAGGCATCATATTCTCATCTTTTGAGATCGATATGAGACCACCTTAAGTGGAGTAAGGCATCTGATTCTCTACCTAAATCTTTGAGATAGGTATGAGACCACCTGAAACGGAGTAAGACATCCTATTTTCATCTTTTGAGATCGGTATGAAACCACTTTAAATGGAGTAAGGCAATTGATTCTCTACCTAAATCTTCAAGATAGGTATGAGACCACCTTAAATGGAGTAAGGTATATTATTCTCATTTTTTTAGATCGGTATGAGACCACCTTAAATGGAGTAAGGCATCTGATTCTCTTTTTGGGATTGATTCCTAAATTTTAATTCTCATCTCTAGGTCGGTACCTAAATTCTGATTCCCTTCTTTCGATGTTGGTACCTAAATTTTGATTCTCTTTCTAGGATTGATACCTAAATTTCAATTCTCATATTAGGGTCAATACCTAAATTCTGATTTTCTCCTTTCGATGTCAGTACCTAAATTCCAATTATCATTTTAGAATTGATATCTAAATTTCAATTCCCATCTCGCGGTCAGTACCTATATTCTGATTCCCTCCTTACAAGGTCGGTACCTAAATTCTGATTCTCTTTTTGGAATTGATACCTTCAATTCCCGTCTTGGGGGTCAATACCTAAATTTAATTCCTATTTCCACATTGGGGCTAGTCTTTCATGTCCTATTCCCATCCTTACATTTGGGGTAGGCTTAGATGTCATATTCCCATCATTACTTTCGGGATAGACCTTGACACCCTATTCCTTTTTTGCGCTTGTGTTTTCCACTCAATCTGGTTTCCTTGTGCATAATTTAATCTCTTTGAAATTTTAAATTGAAATCCAAACTTTCTTTGATATATTCAATTCGAATCAAGTTTTAGTTGGGACTGCCGATTTTCCCAACAATTGTCCCCGAAATTTTTTTTCTTTTCCCCACTTAAAGTATATGATATTCCTCAACAGAAACAACTGTCACTCAATTCTACACTTCATTCTAGATTTGTCAACTTATAAGTCTGTGTTAGTTTTGTTGATCTCATCGGTCAACACCAAAACGTGGGGTGTGCTTGTCTGCACACCACACCTATTGGGGGTCTATTTGCTTACCTCACTTTTGGTTGAGGTCTAGTTTCCTCCTTAGTAGCCTAGGGTCTAGCCATAGAACTTTCCTGTTGAATATTCCTAAAGGACTAGAAAAGGGACCCTCACCATTAAAAATTATAAACTCTTCTTTGCCCAGGTTGAAGTTTCACATATTGGTCCTAACCTATAGCACTTAGTAGGTGGGGTCAATATGGGGGAGCTCAAGGGGCATCCCCATAAGAAGGGTTGGCCTTAGGGTTAACCTTGGGTGTTGGTTTGGAGATATTTCACTCACTTACACTCACTTTCACTCACATCCCACTCACAACCCTAAACCCAAATTTGTTGACTTTGATCCCTTGATCTTTTGGGAGACTCATGTAGATGGTCCCCTAGACCCACTAGCCCTAGGCTAAGGTATAGCCTAGACTCGTACATGAAGGACCCAAAGTAGAGGATTCTATTGGTTCATGGCTCAAATAGGATGGTTGGCATCTCAATTTCACTAAAATACCTAACTTAGCATTTGCCCCCAAAATTTACCCGATTTACCAAGACACCCCTAAATCCCAAACTTGACTAAAATTCTCAATTTCACCCAAAATACTCAAACTTGTCCAAAAATTATCTCAAACCATTTGAAACTACCCAAATTGCCCCAAAACATCCCAAAAATTTCCAAAATTTCCAAAATACCCTTGGTAGCCCAAACCTTCCCAAAACCTTTAAAATCATCTCAAATGTCCTCAAAACTAATTTGAAACCTTCCATTGAGCCCAATTTGGCCAATTTACCATTTTGACCGAAACACCCAAAATTGCCCTAAAGGCTCAATTTCCCCAAATTCACCCTAAATGTCCCTCAATTTGATCCCAATTCTCCTAAATTTCAATTCTAAATTTAAATTCATCATGATTAAACTCAATTTAAATCAAATTCAAGTCCAATAGACCCACATTTGAGTCCAATTTCAACCCAAATCAAAAAGCCCCAATTTGGCCTAAAACCAAAATCTCACTCAATTGAACCCGCAAATCCTTCCAATTGCCCAAATTATGCAACATAAACTCTTTGAAACATCTCTAGACATCAAATTGAACCCTTAATTAACCTTGGTTAAGCTTCAATTTCACTCAATTTCAGCCCAAATCAACGGCCCAATTTGGCCATGTCTCCAAATGTCACCTAATTTAATACCCAAACCCCAAAATTGACACCCAATTAATGTTGAGAACTCTTCATGATATTCATCCATTGCCAAAGAAGAGAGAAATCCAATTTCTTTAGGGAAACTCTATCCAAATGTTCTCAAACACTCCCCAATAACTGTTAAGCTCATTGCAACCATTTTTCCCCTCTGGTTTCCACTGTGAGAGCTCAATTTTGAGTTCAAAATTTGCCCTAAAACCAGGACTTTTGCCTTATGATCCCCATAGAGGCCCCATCACAAGGAGCCCTTAGCATAGCTCTATACCAACACCTGATATCGAGCTTGATCAAAATCATACCTAGACAATTCAACAGGGCCTGGGACTTCATCTGGAGGCTTGTTGGACTCAATCAAAGCTACTTCAACCATCTAAATGAGGCCTTCCCTCTCAGACAAAGATATTGAACTTCAACCCTAAACCAAGCTTAAATCATTTTTTCATACATATTTACTGTATTTCATACCGTATAAACCATATAGAAATGCTCCTCTTGAGTAGATGTAGGTTTAGAAACAAGCCCCGTGTGATTTGGTTGAGTTTAGATGAAGATCTTAAGGTCTTAGTGTGAACGGTTCTCAGGTTAGGCCATTTGGGGACGATAATAGGGAGTTGTCTGATAGTGTGTTTATTTGATGGACGGAGGAGAACAAGCCGGACCAACTCTTAGAGCGAAAAGGTGGGTCGCGTGGCAGCTGAGGTGGATGGCAGCGTCAAATAGCGGCGTGCCGCGTGTGAGTTCGGAGCTACCGTACAATGAGTTGGCGCCACGTGTTTATGAAGAAAAATATGGATTATTTGAATTAAATTAAATTTATTTGAATTAAATTAATGAAGAAAAATATGGATTATTTGAATTAAATTAAATGCCTGAACTTCAAAAGTCCATATCTTTCTCTAGAAAAATCATGAAAATAAAAAAAAAACCCTATTACTCAGGAAATAGAGGAGAATAATGTGGAATAAAAATAAAAATTGTTTGTTGGCTCCCTGATTTTTAATGAATTAAATACTCTATGGAGTATTTTAATTCATTATGATCAAGTATTATTCACCATGGCTTGAAATTTTTAGGGTTTATTCTTTATGCAGAGGGGATGTTCTCTGATTTTTCCATGATCAGAGAGCATCTCTGTGCTTATAACTCTAATTTTCAAGTTGGGATGGCTATTTTAGCTTATTTTAATTATATAAATTAAAATATCATCTGAAAAATTATGAGAATAATTTTAATAAGTTTTTTATAGACACAGAAGCTTTGGAAAAATTACATGATGGTTTGAATCACTTTATACATTTCTATTATTAATTAAATGAATATTCCTTGTATTAATTTATGTAAATTAAATTCTAACATAAAATTTACAAATTTAATTCCACATTGTTCATAAAAACCATATTTGCTCACTGTAAAAATTTGAAAATTATTTGACTAAGTTTGAGCACTAAAGTTGATTTTCTAAGAAACCATGTATTTTTGTACCAAAATAATTATATTAAATTAAATACACTTAGGAAAATTATGAAAAGTGTTTTTTTGAGTTCCTTGTGATTAAGGGCACTTAGAAAAAATAAAAGTTATTTTTGAGAAATACTTAATTTTTTAGCCTTATTTTGAATTTAAAATATTTAAAAATGATTAAAAATCTTAAAAATGCAAAAATATTTCAAAATGTGCCTAATTGTTTATTTGATCACTTAGAACTCATTCCCTAATGACTTAGAACTCATTAGTATATTTTTCCTAATTTTTCTAAGTTAAAAATAAATTTTTTAATGGCTTAAAAATGAATTTTCTTATTTTTCCATTAAAATAATTATAATAAATAAATTAAAAATTACAAAATATTAAATTTGATTCTTTGAGTTTTCTGAACTCAGAGAAGTCTAATATAAATATAAAAAAAAATTTGAAATTATACATTATTTTCCATTTAATTAAATCATTTAAATTTGTTAATAATTAAATAATAATAACAAAATTTAATTTTAAGGATTCATGGAACTTTATATAAGTATTTCTTTGACCTAAGGGGACCTCTAATGATTTTCTCATGAATAAAACTTTATTTTGGATAATTAAATAAATCAATTTTTAGAAAATATTATTTTTTGGAATTAAATAACTATTTAAATTAAATTAAAATTTCAAAACTCACATTATTTTCCTCTGATGTTTTAATTACCTCATAGGTAGGACACTTTAAATTCTCAAAGTCATTTGAGTGGTGTTTAATGAATTATGAAATGGAAGACCCCAAGGGCAATGCGGTAATTTTAGATTTCTGTGCCTTCATCAAAATTTAGGGTTAACCAAGGGAAAATGAGTAATTTTTATCCTAATAAATATGTTTGGATGATTGAAACATGGTGGGATCAAAAGATAGAAACTCACTTACCACATTTTCTTACCACATTTTCACAATATCAATTTTCACAATATCAACAAAATCATAAGTTCCCTAATCTGCATGGCTTGGAAGACAATTAAGATCAAATGATTCCCAAGTGATGGGCTTAAGTGAGGAAGATGATAATTTACTTATCTTAAGCTTAAACTTGATGATGATATGATCTTTCAATAAGGATACATGTCACTTAAACCAAAATTTTAACCACCACTAATTTCCCCCATTATGATTGTTAAGTATGATTGTTAAGGGCGATTGTTAAGGGCCTTGGTAGTGACCTAGGCTTGACATTTAAACTCATTTGATTGGATTTTAGGATTGAACATGATTGATGATTAACACCTTTTTACACTACAAGCCCGATTTTAATTTTAGAAACTAAAACCTTTACTTACCTAAATTTGCCTTATAGGCATCCACCCCCATACCTCTTAAATGAAATATCAATTGATTAATTAAGTGTCCTAGCCTTAGGATAATTAAAGCATCAAGTTTCCCGTTTCATTGAGCAATGGGACAACCTTAGCTTAACCTTGGATGATTAATGGAACGATATGAAAAGTTTAGAATGAACTCGAAATATTTCAAGAGATCTTCAAAGTGGTTCAACGTCAAGCTCAGAGCACTTTGAAACCTCTTAAATATTCTGAAGGGCAAAATGAACTTGTTATATTTTATTCTAAAATAATCCACTAAGACCTTCCGAGACTCAACAAAGTTATAACTTTGGGTTTGATAACTATACCTTCATCTACTCTGGTAATTTAGATTCTTTCCAAGCTTATGTATATTGCAAAAGCTAACCTTTAAGGTGGAGAAATGAGAAAAATCGACGGGTACGCTTTTAAATTATCTATTTTATTATTTCATAGTTGGATTTTAGTGGGTTATTTTTTAGCTATGATGTTAAACAACGATGTCACCCTGCATATCAACCAAAACTGCTAAATACTTATATTTATAGCCGTAAAACCAAAACTAAAGTTTAAAAATTAAACAATTTAAAATTCCCTACCATAACATTCAAAATATAAAGATAATTCAAAATTTAATCACAAACATCACAAAACAAAATTTGCAACTAAATTAAGATGTCTCTATTGGATGATCGGGAATTTATCGAAGGAGGTAACCTATGGTTGCTAACAGGATTTATAGGTTGCTAACAAGATTTCCCACTATCTGAATGAAAGTATGAAACTTATTAAGTTGAGCTTAGTTAATTTATTTGGACTAAGTGAATCCAACAGAAAATAGAGGTGCCGGAACGAGGGAACCAAAGGATCCTAACCGGTGTCACTCTAATTAACTTTAACATCCCCCATAATATTTAAATAACTATGATCCTAGGAAACATTTTATTTGACATCATGACTTGACACATTAAAAAACTTAAACTCTCCATGACGAGGAGCTTGGAGCTAGCATTGTGGGCAGTAATACGCCTAAAAAATGACTACTTTTTCATATATATTTTATGCTCAATTTTAATGATTTTTAATGATATTACACTTTAAAGGAATGTATTTTGCATATTTTTTATTTCAGAAATAAGAAATGGAGTTTCGGAGAAAAAGAAGCAAAAATGGTGCAATTTAGGGCAAAAACGAGCAAGAAAGAAAATTTTGTTCTGGCACATTTCGATATGTCTTTCTATGCTTAATCTCTTTTACACTTCTCACACATTTTTGAATGAAATTACACTTTAAATGAAAAATTATTTTTATTCTTATTTTGTAGGTCTATCTGTTAGTAAATCAACGCAACTGAAACGGAGCAAAATGGAGCTAAAATGGAGCCAAACGAAGCAAAATGGTGGAGCTGCGCAGGGTGGGCACCGACGGCGCCTACTACACCAGAGTACAGAAAATGACGTGAAAATGGGGCTGAAGGTGCCCAAAATGGCACTGACAGTGCCTAAGACAGTTTGGATGCGATGCTGGTGAATTTATAGAAGATTCAATATATTCGGACCTTTTTGGAAGGTTCCTTGAGGCATCTCTTAGGAAATTCGTCCCTACATTATAGTAGGGTGCTTTTATGTCAGAAAAAGTGGTGTGTGTGAGTGAGAAAATGTGGATAATGTTTAGAGATCTTAGAAAAGGAGTAGAAATGTAAATTTCCACCTTTTTTGGAGAGATTGGTGAGGGGGTTTTAAGAGAATTTGTAAGGGAATGTTCTAGCATTGCATGGATCAGTGGGAGACTTTGTCGGAGAGATTTTCATCTTTCATTCTAGGAGAAAAGGCTAAATATTGTGTTCTTTATTATCTTATGATTTTGGAAACTTTTATCTGCTGGATTTGTTTTGATTTAATGAAGTTTTTGGTTTTGTTTTCTTTGTCCTTTGTGATGTGTTTCTCTTACTCTTTCTTCTCATTTGGAAATAGTGGCATGAGAAGATTATGCCATTATTTTCCTATTAATTTTCTTTTGCAATGTGATGGATTCATGTTTAGGATATTGGGATGCATGCTAGAAGAAGTTTTAATTATAAAATGTGATGATTTTTACTTATACTTCATTTACATTACAATGAGGGTCTGTTGTAGTGTTAAAATTTGTTGTAATTGCATTAAGACCCGATAGGGCGATGTAATTCTCAAAAAAGTTGAACCACATTTAAATTCCATGGATGGAGAAGTTCATGGAGACTGAGTGCAAATAAATAGGGATATATATATATATATTGTTGGGCATAGAATTAGAGATTTTAGGGTGGCAGACTAAAATCCCCAATTGGTCTTAAAGTTTAAGAACTAAATCGGGCGTTAGCCTTCAGGGGAAGGGAAGTGGGAGCTCTAGAGTGAGAGCTATTATCCTCCCAACCTAACCACAGATTTAGGGACTAAACCTGAGATTAGCCAATGATTTCCTATAACACTGAATCAGGGTAGAGAATTAAAATTGCTCCTATTTGACACAAATAATATTTAATGTATCTCATTCCTTTACATTATCCAATTCACTACATAAGAAGAGTAGTTGTTAACATCTTAAAGTTCTCTAAACCAACTCATCCAGAAAGGGTTATCTTTAAAATTAATATTTTACATTTAGGAATAGTTAATAACCCTAATAACATCTTAAAGTTCTCTCTCTAAACCAACTCATCCAGAAAGGGTTATCTTTAAAATTAATATTTTACATTTAGAAATAGTTAATAACCCTAACCACAGATTTAGGGACTAAACCTGAGATTAGCCAATGATTTCCTATAACACTGAATCAGGGTAGAGAATTAAAATTGCTCCCATTTGACACAAATAATATTTAATGTATCTCATTCCTTTACATTATCCAATTCACTACATAAGAAGAGTAGTTGTTAACATCTTAAAGTTCTCTAAACCAACTCATCCAAAAAGGGTTATCTTTAAAATTAATATTTTACATACGCACAAAAACAACACACGCTAAGGGCACATCAAGTTTTTGGCGCCGTTGTCAGGGAAGCTTCGGTAAGAACTTTAGGAGACTTTTAGTTGAAGTAATTAGCTTTAGACTTGGAAAACTGTAGTGTCGTTGAAACTATTTTTGTGTGTAAATTTTTTTGGTGTCAAAAACAAGGTGTTTGTGAAAATGTTTTATTGTGTTGAATATATCTCTTATTTTATTTGTTTAATTGTTAATGTATTATTGGTTGTGTTGCGTATGCGAAATAAAGGATTCGCAGGACTTTTGCTTTATGATCCTGAGTTAAAGAAAAATGAGAAAAATCAAAAAATAGAAAGGACTTGAAGAAAAGGACTTGAAGAAGAACTAGAAATGAAAATGGAAAATATTCAAAATAATAACTTGGAAAATCATCATAAATCTTTGAGGGATTATATAAATCCTAAGACAGGTTAAATTCACTCTAGTATACAAACCACTGTCGTAGAAGCTGACCCATCTGAAACAAATCTAGATATTATCCAACTGGCACAGAACAATCAGTTTGGGGGAGATTCTTCAGAGGATCCCTATTTACACTTATCCAGTTTTCTAAAAAATTGCGCTGCATTTCGTTATAATGGCATGTCAGACGATACTGTTAGACTAAGGCTTTTTCCTTTCTCAATAAGGGATAAGAGTAAATGTGGTTATACTAATTAGCACATAGCTCTCTTAAGAATTGGGAGGAGTTAACTCAGAAATTCCTAACTAAGTATTTTCCACCTTCAAGGACTACTTCAAGTTCCACCTTCAAGGACTACTAAACTTAAAAATGATATTATCTCATTTTGTCAGTGAAGGGGAATCAATATACAAAGCTTGTGAAAGATTTAAGGAACTCCTAAGAAAGTGTCCACACCGTGCTCTGCCCGATTGGTTAATCATTCAAAATTTTTACAATGGGTTAGTAGAATCCCTTAGGTTTACAATTGACACTGTCACTGGTGGATCATGAATGTCAAAACCATTTAATAAGGCATATGCGTTAATTAAAGAAATTGCTACAAATGAATTTCAATGGCCTTCTACAAGGGTAAATCTTAAAAATGTAGTCAGTGTTCATTATACATATGTGATTGCAATTCTTGCATCTCAGGTTGCTACAATATTAAGGAAGTTGGACCAATTTGGAATGAACCGGCCTCAATTTAACTCCAACCCATAGGATGAGGAGAAAGTATTAATTTTAGAAGAGGTTGTGATTCAAATGACGAGTGAGTTGGAAAATCAAGGGACCGCAATAAGGAATATAGAAAACCAACTGGAGCAGATTATTAACTCAATTAATAATCGTCCTCAATTTAACTCCAGTCCACAAGATGGGGTGAAGGAATTAATGTTAGGAGAGGTTGTGATTCAAATGACGATACAGTTGGAAAATCAAGAGGTTGCAATAAAGAATATAGAAAACCAAGTGAGGTAGATTATTAATGTAATTAACAGTTACCCCCAGAGATTCTACCTAGTGACCCTAAGATAAACCCTAAGCAGATGAATGATGAGCAATATAAATTTATCAAAAACATATTTAGAAGATAATTTGAAGATATGTTTCAAAAGGACTTCGAGTTGAGAGATGAGGATAAGGAGATTGTAAGACCAATGGATAAATTTCTTAAGGAATTAAAAAAACCTATTTCCTCAACTAAGATAAATATAGAAAGACCACCTCCACCATTTAGTCAGACCAAGGGGAAGAATTAGAAGATAACTTGAAACAAAAGAGTAATCTAGTAGAATTTGATCAAGAATCTAAATTATCTAGAGAGAATCCGATCCAAAATTTGGGAGATCATGCAGTATCATATAAAGATCCATTTCTTATAAATTTCAAGGATGATATTAATATGAAAATTAAGAAAATTACTAGAAGAATAGTGGATTTAGAAAGAAATATGAGGAACAAAGATATGAATTAATCTAAAAAGGAAGAGTTAAAAGAAAATTTTAAATTTGAGGACTTTATAAGAATCCCTAGATCTGAAAAAGATTGTGTGATTGATTAAGGATTACTTAAATGGAATTTTGATCCAGGTGGAATCATTTATCGGGCTGACGACGTTAAACAAAGCGCTTTATGGGAGGCAACCCATAATTATCAGTGTGGTTTGATTTAGTGTGCTTAACAGCTATGATTGTTAGTGTTGTATTGTGTTTGCTTTAGTGTGGATTGATCAATTGGCTTGATGATTAGTAGATGTTTGCATTGTTAGTGGTTTGATTTTCTTTTTGTGTTTCATGAAGGAAGTGATTTATTAACTTCTTATTATGGTTAGACTTGTATGTTCGCTTGTAGTATTTGGATTGAAGAGTCTACTACAACTCAAGTCTCACTTGGACTTGAGTTTTACAAAAGACATCATGAATTTTAGCAGTGATAGTTCCATCTCAATTTTGTTACTTCTTTTCTTTGACCTTTTTTTCATTTGATAAGAGTAGCTAACCTATTTAATGAGTAACATGTGGATGATTTTACACTATCCTTATAACTACTAGAGGTGCTTAATTAATGGGATATAGTGACACCTGAGGTTGGTGTTCGCGAGCCAATGTATCTTGGATAATCTTATCTTTAGGATTAGAATCTATCAAATCATTTATAAGTACCCAATATATTTGTGTAATGATTCCATTAGAAATTGGAAGTAAGTTAGTGAGATACAAAGAGTTAAAGGAAGAATTGACCTCATTTATCATATGTGTTTGTGTTTGTGTTACAATTTTATAAGAATTGAGGAACAATTTTATATTCTCATGTTGATACATGTTATGCTAGTTAAATGTTTGTTTAGTTAATTTCATTTTGGGATGTTTATTTTAGATTTACTTTCTACTACATGTTTTCTATCCTGATAAATAATTGTAGATGTTTTTAATAGACATTTGTGGTAGATAGAATTTTTGAACTATTTTTCATCCCACTTATATATTTTGTACTAAATGCTATACATTTTAAAAATCAATTTTAGGGGTAGGAAGAAAAATAAAACTTTAAATTGAGTATACTTCCTTTTAGTTTAATAATATTGCAAGCATGTTTTAGGCTAGATTTACTTTCTCCTGTAGTCATTCTATCATGTTTGTGCAAGTATATGAATTTGATAGGATGTTGTAGTAGTAAGTAGATTCAACTTTTACTTTTTCTTCCTGCTAAATTTTATGGAAATAATTGCAAAATATTTAAAAAATTTAAGTTTGGGGGGAAGAAATTTTTCTTTAAAAGAATGAAACTAAATTTTATTTGTTCTCAATTAGCTATATTTTAAAAATTTCTTTGAAAGTTGATTCTAGAGTTAAGATATTTGGTATGAAAGAATACGACTATATTTTTTCTATTTAATGTAAAAGAAATTGTATTTTTGAAGTATTAAGAATCTTAGAGTTTCATGTGAGAAGAAAAGAATGAGGATTTATGAAAAATCTTCAAAGCTAATATGAATTTATAAAGTGAAGGAATTGAAGGAATATGAAGTGAAGGAATATGAAAAGTTTTTAACTTTAAGAAGATGAAAGTGAAGTTCAAAATCATTAAAGACTATCCATATATAATAATCTTCACATAAAAAAAAAGAAAAGATTGAAAATGAACCTGAAAGAAAAGAAAAATAAAGGCTAAAAGCAAAAAGTAAAAAAAAATGAAAAAGAAAGAAAAAAAAATTATCTGAGGAGAAGCTTGAGGAGATGCCTAATCAAAAATTGGCTTCACTTGAATCAACTTGAGGAAGAAGGCTTTATTGCATTTTCTAAATTTGTATTTGAGTGTTATCATCCTTACTAATAAAGATCACATGAATTTCTTTTTCATATGAATATTCTAAGTAACTTTAACATGATAAATTGCAATTCTTCTTGAAATGAATAAAGAATTAGAAATCTCAGACTTGACTACAAGTATTCTTACACTTTTAGTTTTGACTTAAGTTGTCCAAACTTTTTCTTAAGTTGTGCTATCATATTTAGTAAACTGAATTATAAAAATTTAAAAGTTAAACTCTGTACCATAAGTCATATTTTTATGTAGTAAATGTGTTACTTGAGGACAAGTAACAGTTAAGTTTGGGGGATTTTGATACGCCTAAAAAGTGTCAACTTTTTCATATATATTTTATGCTCAATTTTAGTAATTTTTAATGATATTACACTTTACAGGAACTGCACTTTAAAAGAAGGTATTTTGTATATTTTATGTTTCAGGGACAAAAAATAGAGTTTTGGAGAAAAAGAAGCAAAAACGGTGCAATTTGGAGCAAAAACAAGAAAGAAAGAAAATTATGTCCTGACATATTTTGATATATATTTCTATGCTTAATATCTTTTACACTTCTCACACATTTTTGAATGAAATTAAAATTTAGAGAAAGGTTGTTTTTATGCTTATTTTGTAGGTCTATCTGTTAGAAACCCAATGCAACTAAAACGGAGCGAAACGGAGCGAAATAGAGCTAAAACAGAGCCAAACGAAGCAAAATAGTGGAGTTGCGCAGGGTGGGCGCCGACAGCACCGGAGTGCAGAAAATGACGTGAAAATGGTGCCGAAGGCGCCCAAATCGGCACTGACAGTGCCCGAGATGGTTTGGACGCTATGTTGGCAAATTTATAGAATATTAAATGTATTTGAATGCTTTTTGGAAGGTTGTCTGAGGCAACTTTTAGGAAAATCATCCCTGAACTATAATAGAGTGTTTTTATGTCAGAAAAAGTGGTGTGTGTGAGTGGAAAAATGTGGAGAATATTTAGAGATCTTAAAATAGGAGTAGAAATATAGATTTCTACCTTTTTTAGAGAGATTGGTGAGGGGATTTTGAGAGAATCTGTATGGGAATGTTCTAGCATTGCATGGATCAACGAGAGACTTTGTCGGAGAGAATTTCATCTTTCTTTCAAGGAGAAAAAACTAAGTATTGTGTTCTTCATTATCTTATGATTTTTTAAACACTTATCTAGTGGATTTGCTTTAATTTAATGAAGTTTTTTGTTGTGTTTTTTACGTGATTTGTGATGTGTTTCTCTTACTCTTTCTTCTCTTTTGGAAATAGTGGCATAAGAAGATTATGTCATTATTTTCTTTTTACTTTTCTTTTGTAATGAGTAAGATTCATATTTAGTATATTTGGATGCATGCTAGAAGAAGTTTTAATTATAAATGTGATTATTTTTACTTGCACTTTATTTACATTATAATAAGGGCCCGTTGTAGTGTTAAAATTTGTTGTAATTGCTTTAATACCCGCAAGGGTGGTGTAATTCTCAACAAAGTGGAACCACATTCAAATTCCATGGATGGTGAAGTTCATGGGGGTTGAGTGCAAATAAATAGGGAAATATATATATTTTTGGGCGTAGAATTGGAGATTTTAGGGTGACATACTAAAATCCCCAATTTGGTCTTAGAGTTTAAGAACTAAAGCGAGCGTTAGCCTTCAAGGGAAGGGCAATGGGAGCTCTGGAGTGAGAGCCAATATTCTCTGAGCATAACCATGGATTTAAGGACTAAACCTGAGATTAGCCAATGATTTTCTATAACACTGAATCAGGGTAGAGCATTAAAATTGCTCCTATTTGGCACATACAATATTTAATGTATCTCATTCCTTTACATTATCCAATTCACTACATAAGAAGAGTAGTTTTTAACATCTTAAAATTCTCTAAACTAACTCATCTAGAAAGGGTTATCTTTAGAATTAATATTTACATTTAGGAATAGTTATTATCCTTACATTTAATATTTGCATTTAAGAGTAGTTGCTAGATAAAACACTATTTTAATCGACATTTCAAACTAAGGACTAATAGTAGTAGATTAGAATTTGACTAAGGACATCTTTCCTCGCTTCCTCGTGGGATCGATATTCGGAGCTTAGTCAAAAAGTCATATATTACTTGAAGTGATACGTGCACTTGCGTAGAACCCATAGTGTGTGAACTATTTGTTATACTTTATAACACTTTAATTTTGCACATTAACTACTTAATATAAACAGGGTCAAGTTATTGATCATATTTTTAAGAACTAAATTACTGTGTAATTTTGGGACAGGTCAAGTTTTTAGCACTATACTAGGGATTTAAATTGACAAAAATACGCACAAAAACAACACACGCTATGGGCGCATCAGGAAGGACAACCATCTTCAACAATAAAACATATCTACACCAACTAAACCATTCCTTAGAATTAAACAATAAATTTATTGGATTTCGAGATTGTTTGCTTATGCAACATAAATTCTCAACTTATCTTTAGGCGTTTGTATAGCTCTATTATATAATTTAAGCCCTAACTCATTTTAGGATTTTGAGGTTGTTGTTTGTCATGACCTAAATTCTCACATATTTTAGACTATTTGTATGATCATTTCAAAAGAATGTAAGACCTAATTAATAAAATTGGTTGGTTGAATCATTTAAATATTTCTACTCTAAATTAAAGTCAAACAGTAGGATAGCTTAGGAATTCACCGAGGTTCTCCTCAAGACCTGCGACATCCTATAGTTCTTCTTGCTTTGGATTCCATAAAATGTTTCAAATTTGAGTCATTCACTTTTCACACCTCTTCATCTGATCTCGTTGAAAAGTCATATTCCTTTGATTTCTTTGAAGATAATATCCCCTGATTTTTATCGAAAGTTTTCTTAGGCGACTTCGGTTGTCTAAGATGTAATTAACTATAAAGGTTTCCCTTTATATGAAACTTTCAAGAACCCAACTTAATATAACTACTTAATTTTTTGAATTAAATAGAGGAACTTATCGGCTTATAATAAAATGGTTTCGCAGACTAAACGGACGTCATATATTTCTTAGTTTATTTGATCGAGCCTCACCCTCAAGTCTTGTGTTTATCTTTCGGGAAAAATACGTGGCTTGAGGTGTAGTGCTCTCTCATTTAAACTATGAAAGATATGAGATCAGTTTGATTTCATGAGCAGTTTGATGTCATATTTTTCTAAACTATATATATATATATCGGTGTGTGTGTGTGTGTGTAAATTAAAATGCCTCTCCGAAGCGAACGATGGGATTCTGATTCCGGCGACCGACAACTTTTAACGGCAACCCCCTAACTAAAAATAGTGTCGACACTAGCATAATATATAAATTTAAAATCTTATCATATCTCTGCCCTAATACATTTCTAATCACATAATCACTAGCATAACACATTAATTCAAACGGTTTCTCCCAATCATGTGAAAGAATTATAGGAGCAGTGATCAATTTTTCCTTTAAAATTTCAAAGGCTTTAAGGCAATCTTGGCTAAAATCAAATTTTATATCTTTTTCCAGAAGTTAGCGTAAAGGTTTAGTGATTTTTTAAAAATCTTTAATATATTGCCTGTAAAATCCAGCAAGTCCTAAAAAGCTCCTAACTCCTCTTACATTAGTAATCGGAGGTAAGTTTGATAGAACTTAAAATTTTACAGGATCTACTTCCATGCCATTTTCTGAAATTTTATGCCAAAGCACAATTCCTCCTGCAACAATAAATTGTTGTTTTTCCCAGTTCAATACAATATTAATTTTTTCACATCATTCAAGAACTTTCTCTAAATGAATTAGACATTTTTCAAATGAAGTTCCAAACACAGAAAAATCGTCCATAAAGACTTCAATCCCTTTTTCAATTAAAACACTAAAAATTTACATGATACATCTTTGAAATATTGCAGGTGTGTTACATAATCCAAAGGGCATTCGCCGAAAAGTAAAATTTCCATAAGGACTAGTACATGTTATTTTCTCCTGATCCTCCGAAGCTATATTTATTTGATGATAAATGATATATCCATCTAGAAAAAAATATCTATGAGCAACCAGCCTATCCAACATCTGGTCCAAAAAGGGTAAAGGAAAATGATCCTTCATGGTGGCAGAGTTTAATTTTCTATAATCTATGTAGATTCGTCATCCAGCGACTTGTCTTGTTGATATTAATTTGTTATGCTCATTTGTCACTATAGTCACACCTCCTTTCTTTGGAACACAATGAATTGGACTTACCCAAGCACTGTCTAAAATAGGATATATTATTCTAACATCTAACCATTTTAAAATTTCTTTCTTCTTAAATTCTTTCATAATAGAATTTAATCTCCTTTGAGGATCAGCTCTTGGTTCATGTTGATCTTCTAATAAAATTCTATGCATACAAATTGAATGACTAATTCATTTAATATCAGTTAATGTCCATCCAAAGGCTTTCTTATATCTTTCAAAATTTCTAACAACTGCAATTCTTGCATATCAGTTAATTATGAGGATACTATAACAAGTAATTTAGATAAATCTCCTAAGCGTACATACTTTAAAGTTGTAGGAAGGGTTTCCAGTTCTACTTCAGGAGATTTCTCAATAGATGAACTCAAATTCTTGTTACTTTCTGTAGGATCTAACATTTAAAATTTTTCCTAAACATAATCTAAATCCTCTTTACTCACTTCCATAGATTCATCTTGAATTTTATCCTCATCTTGATATTCTATATATTCCTTTTCAAATTATCTTTTGAAAGTCTTCTTAAAATATTCATGGCTTAAATATTCGTTAGTATTCATTCTGAAGCATTCAATCTCTTGCTCTTTGCAGGGTATCTCATTGATTTTGCAATATTAAATGTAACCTCTTGATCACTAACTCTCATTGTTAGTTCTCCTTTCTGCACATCTATCAAAACTCTTCTAGTGGCTAGGAATGGTCTTCCTAAAATAATAGTAATTTCCGATAGGAATTTCTTTATCTTTCTTCATATCTAATACAATAAAGTCCACATGAAAGATAAATTTATCAACCTTCAATAAAACATCTTCTATAACTCTATTAGGATAGGTAATCGAACGATCAGCTAACTGAAGAGTTACAGTTGTAGGTTAAATATCTCCTAAGCCAAACCTTCTGAATTATCTCAAGCATCTAACCATTTTAAAGTTTCTTTGAGATTTCTTTCTTGACAAATTCTTTCATCATTGGGTTTAATCTCATTTGAGGATCAGCTCTTGGTTCATGTTGATCTTCCAATAAAATTCTATGCATACACATTGAAGGATAGATTCCATTAATATCAGCTAATATCCATCCAAAGGCTTTCTTATATGTTTTCAAAGTTTCCAACAACTGTTGTTCTTTCTTATCAATTAATTCTGAGGATACTATAACAGGTAATGTAGATAAATCTCCTAAGAATGCATACTTCAAATGTGTATGAAGTGTTTTCAGTTCTAGTTTAGGAGGTTTCTCAATAGATAAAATCAAATTCTTATTATTTTCTGTAGGATCTAACATTTCAATTTTTTCTTGAACATAATCTAAATCTTCTTTACTCACTTCTGTAGATTCATCTTGAATTTTATCCTCTTCTTGATATCCCTCATATTCCTTTTCAAAGTCTCTTTTAAATGTATTTTTGAAATATTCATGGCTTAGATATTCATTAATATCCATTTTGAAGCATTCAATCTCTTGCTCTTTTGCAGTGTATCTCATTGATTTTGCAATATTAAATTTAACCTCTTGATCACTAACTCTCATATTTAGTTCTCCTTTCTGCACATCTATCAAAGTTCTTCTAGTGGCAAGAATGGTCATCCTAAAATGATAGGAATTTCTTTATCTTCCTCCATATCTAATAAAATAAAGTCCACAGGAAAGATAAATTTATCAATTTTTACCAAAACATCTTCTATAACTCTTTTAGGATAGGTAATCGAACGCTCAACCTCGAACGCTCACCTCACTGCAGCGTTACCGTTGTAGGTGAAATATCTGCTAAGCCCAACTTCTAAAAATTGATAATGGTATAAGATTAATACTGACTCCTAAATCACATAAAGCTTTTCTAAAAAATCTTTCGTCAATAGCACAAGGAATTGTTAAACTTTCAGGATCTTTAAGTTTTTTAGGAAAATTTTTCTGAATTATAGCGCTACACTCTTCACTGAGTGCAACAGTAGCTTGGCATTCGTTCCAAAGCTTCAAAATATGGAATGTTTATCGTTAATTTCCTCAATATTT
>NW_018165640.1:0-14736 GCF_001263595.1 Phalaenopsis equestris
GAATGTAAGCCCTAATAAATAAAATTGGCAGGATGAAACACCTAAATATTTCTCCTCAAAATTGAAGCCAAACCATAGGATAGATTGTGAAGTCCTCGAGGTTCTCCTTTGGATGCATGATATCCCCTAGTTCTTCCTCCTTTGGATTCCAAAAACAAAATGCTCCAAATCTGAGCCAATCCCATTTCACACCTCTTTGTTCGATATCTTTGAAAAGTCTTATCCTTTGACCTCCTTGAAGATAATATTTCTTGATTTTTATCGAGAGTTTTCTTAGATGACTTCGGTCATTTAAGATGAAATTAACTATAGGGGATTTCCCTTATAGAAAGCTTTTCTCGAACCCAGCTTATTATAAACCATATTTAATTCTTCATATTAAATAAGGGAAATTATGGGCAAATAAAACAGTTATCGTAGACCAAACGAACGTCATATATTTCTTAATTTATTTGATCGAGCCTCATCCTCAAGTCTTGTGTCAATCCTTCGGGATATATACAAGATTTGATGTACAATGCTCTTTCATCTAAACTACGAAAAATATGGGGTCAGTTTGATTTCATATTTTTCTAAACATTAAAATGTCCTTACGAAGCGGGCGACGAGATTTTGATTCCGGTGACCGACAGCTCCTTACGGACAACTTCTCAACCAAAATAGTGTCGACACATAGTTAAAAGGAAGTTCATACAACAGTAATAAACAAACAACACTTATCTGAAACTCTTTCTCAAATCAAATTTCTTGTAGCATCTCTTAGGAAATGTAGGAAGAAGAAATCTCTCACTTCTCCTCCTCCCCAACTCTTTTTAGAGAAGAATTCACCCTTAAACTTACCACAAAAACTCAAAACTTTAAAAAAAATAACTAACTAATGGTGTAGAATGGTGTTGAATGATGTAAAGTGGCAAGGGGTCAAAGAGATGCAAAGCGGGCGATGGATGGCTAAAAGGAGCGGTTTTTCTGATCAATGTTGGCTCTTAATAGAGCCCAGGGTCGGTTCTCCAATAGGTGCATCTAAAAACTCTTAAAAAATCGTCCAAATTCATCGAATCTTATAGAGACAGGGTCTACACTGACACTGGCGTCATCGGCGCTAGAGGCCATTTAATTAAATATGTCTTCTCTTTCAAACGACGTCTTCGGCCTCCAGTCTGATGTCGTCAGTGCTGAACAATTCTTCGAAATCTCCATTTTGACTCCAAATTTCATCATTTTTGCTTCCTTATTGCTCCAAATCCTAAAAATTAACGACCTGCAATAAAACATAAAAAATACCTTCCATTAAAGTGCAATATCACTAAAATGAGTATAAAATATGGGTCAAAAAATTCATATATTTATGGTGTATCACCTCATTAGAGACCCAGATATTGATAGTAATATTGATATTATGACCGTCGACGAAATTTTGCTGCAGTAAATCGACTTCTCCCTGCGTCATCCAGGATCTTGTTCACAAAGACTGACCTAAAATTTTACGGAGAATAGTGCGTAGCCATCGAGTGGAGCATGAAAACATAGAATCGAAAGAATGAAAAGAAGAGAAAAAGCAAATGGAAGCATGATCTCGCCTGGCCTATGCCCTTTATATATATAGAGAAAAAAAATAAGATCAACTGTCACACATGGGAAAAAATGGAATTTAATTCCATAATAAGTTAACAATGGGATCACATCGACACATAAAATAAAATTAAAAAAATAATTTTATTTAACAAAAGACTTTAAAGTGATAGTAACAATTGAAAATTAGTCTGAGATAAAATATTTTACAAAGGGACAAGTCAATGCTCTAGACAAGACATACCTCAACATAAGCATCCTCCAATACAAGAATTCCCATACATACTTAAAATGACTACGTATATCCGACTCGACTTGAGCTTGTAACATCACTGATCTCTCTCAAATGTACGACAACTCCCAATGACGACTCACCACCACCTCCTCCATCCTCTCTACCTTCTCAACACGAGATGAAAGCTCGTGCAATTCCTCATCTGCTAGATTCCAATCGATCAAGTAAATGAATTCTCTATTTTGTTGAAACGATGGGTAAGTAACCTAGGGACGTCCTGAGTCAATCGACTACTTCCACTCTTCCTTCAAGAGGAACATTAGGGCGATCAAATTCGACATCTTCACTCAAGAGTAGGTTGCCTTCGCCTTTCGCTTAGTTAATTTCTCACCTATGTCGAGCAAAGACAGACTGCCATCTAGTATTAACAAAGCTGGATCATCTGCACCAAGGAACATCAAAAAATAAAAATAACTTCAGGATCAAATCACAAAAACAAAACTGACGCCCGTCTTGCTCAGGAATCAATTCCATTTAGATATTGTGTTTGATGTGGCACCCTTACCAATAGGTGCCAATGAATGTCGTGGGAGGTCTCTAGAAGCCATTTGAGCAACCGAGCAACCAAAGGGTCTTGTGCTACTGAAGAAGGTTCGGACTGATGGTCAAGTCGACCAGCTAAACATTCCTCCTCATAATCTCAAAAAAAGAATCAAGATCCGGTAGTGCGAGTGCAACCACTCTCTTCTTCACAAAAACTTTCTTCTTCCTCTCACCTTCTGGGGGCTGCCTTTCGATTTCTCAAAAGCAAAGTGAAACTTGTCTTTGTTGGAGACATCAACACAGGTTTTTGACGGGTTATCCATTACAATGCCCAACTGTTTAAAACAAGTCGATTAAAATGATAAAACACTATTCCTCCTCATAATCTCAAAAAAAGAATCAAGATCTGGTAGTGCGAGTGCAACCACTCTCTTCTTCACAAAAACTTTCTTCTTCCTCTCACCTTCTGGGGGCTGCCTTTCGATTTCTCAAAGGCAAAGTGAATGTTGTCTTTGTTGGAGACATCACCATAGGTTTTCGATGGGTTATCCATTACAATGGCCAACTGTCTAAAACAAGTCGATTAAAATGATAGAAGACAGTGAGAAAATAAGGAATGGAAAAGTGTCCTTCACAAAAACTTTCTTCTTCCTCTCACCTTCTAGGGGCTGCCTTTCGATTTCTCAAAGGCAAAGTGAATCTTTTTTTTGTTGGAGACATCACCACAGGTTTTTGACGGGTTATCCATTACAATGCCCAACTGTCTAAAACAAGTCGATTATAATGATAGAAGACACTGAGCAAATAAGGAATGAAAAAGTGTCCCATCGTGCTCTATTTATAAGAATCAAAGGATGAGTAAATCAAGATAGTTTTATTATTTAATCATTAATTACAAATTGAGATTGATTTATTTTTTCATTAAATTTTTTTTATACTTATCATAGTGTCGATTTTAAAAGATAATCACAAAACTAAAATTGATACAAAAAATGTGTCAGCAATGATCTTAAAGAGATCCAATGGTAGAGAAGGGTACAATGTAGGCTGGCCCACTACCAAAAGATTTTAAGCCCCATGTGACTGATCGATCAAAACCATACATGACAAGCAAACAAAGTCAAAAGTGACTGAGTTACGAGGCAGACAAGAAGACGACTGGATAATCTGAGTCTGAACTATTCAGCCAGAAACAAGAACAAAAGAATGTGTGTCAACCACCACATGAATGCCCAGAAGCTCCTCATCAAGGATCAAGGATCCACAAGCAGACAATATTGGTATGCCATCCCATAGTGACCAAACTCAACCAAGTGAGTTGATCCTTGGTATGCCAACCCATAGTGACCAAACTCAACCAAGTGAGTTGATCCCTTTGATCCGAAGTCAATTGAACTTAGTCGGCCGAGCCAAAAAATAGTTGAATGACAAATCTATACACGAAAAGTACCAAAAATATTCAAAAACATGCCCCTTTTAAATGAGGGTAAGAATATAATATCTTCATTATAATCTTTCCTCTATAAATAGAAAAATTATTTTATGAATCAGACAACATATTATTATTCTCTCTATCTCTCTTTCTTTCTATTTCACAGATTATTATTCTCTCTATCTCTCTTTCTTTCTATTTCTCTCTCCTTTTTTTTATACTCTATTTCTTGGGTGGCATGGTATAATTAAGACAATCTATATTTTTTAACTAGTTTGCGTATAAAATGATTTGAATATTAAGCCTATATTTTCAAAATTGACACAATCAAATTATTGCTTGTTGAAGCTTTGGTTGTGGTTTTCATGGTGATGAGTGAGTAATGAAATACTTAGTCTAATGAATAATATGTCAGCATTTCGGTAAAAACAAAAGGGTTTCTTGAGTTGAAATTTTTTAGCTGCCTTATTATTCAACAATAAAAAGTAATATGATACATTAAAGGTGTCAATTTGGGTCAACGGATAAGGTTCGGGTCCGACCAGAATAGGTTCAACCCGGCCGGAATCCCAAACCGACCCAAAATTTTGTGCATATTCAGTTCATATTTTGGTGTTCGGGTTCAACACCAGATTAATAAAAGAGTCGAATTCTCTGACCTGAACCCAACTCAAAAAATATTTGGGTCAACCTTAACCCAAATTTTTTTACTTAAGTTCGAGCCCTGTTAGAATGTCGGGTCAATTTCTGACGCCCCTACAATACAGTGCACTCTCTTTATAGTCTACAATAATGATTGACATACAAACGTATTTTTTATTCTATTAATAGGAGATCTACATACCTACCACTTAATTCCTACGTATTAACATATCAAACATCTAAACTTCAATTTGTAACACCCAAACTATACCGAAAATATAAGATTCAGGTGGTAGTAAATAAAAATTAAAATTTGGACGATTGATATGTTAATACATAGAAATTGGGTGGTACGTATGAAATGACCTCTTTATAATTTCCACCCAAATTTTTCTCCAAGGAATATTACAATGTTTATGATAATGGTTCTTCGTCACTCTGTAGCTTTTCTAACTCTGTAATTCTAATTAAAAGTTGTTTGGAAATTTATTACGTACCACACAAATCGTATGTTCTTTTATATCTAACACCAAAAGTTTGATTTTGACATTTATCACATGGTGTCAAAAGCCTCTAGATGAAAAAGGTGTATTTCACCTTTAAAAAGATAGTGATTGTGCTAATTTTTATGTAATGTTAAAGATTCGAATGGTATGCATTTAAATATAAAAGTTTAGGTGTTAGATTTGTAAATAAATATAAATTGTGTGGTACATATGTAAATGTCCCATTATTGTTCAGGCGAAAGCAAAAAAGAGTGAATTGAGGCAATGCCAGAAAGCAATTCTGGGGATTGAAGTTATATAAACACGCTAATAAAGGTGTGTTAAAACAGTTCACAGCGGCTTCTGCCAACTTTCAGTGAGAAACTTCAATGTTCGCAGCAGAAGTAGCAATGGAATTGCTGCAAAGTTGATATAGAAAGAACCAAGAATTCTAAGAAACAAACAGTAACATTGCTGATAAGGATCTTCAGTCGTCAAATTCATATGCTGTAACTATAATGTTGATGACATGAATTTTATAGTAAATTGTATTTGATTTCTTGAATAATTTGTCATTAAAGTCAGCATTACGTTAAATTTATGAGTTTCCAAAACCTGTATGCAAATAACTGTAAGATGAGCTCTACTCTGCTCTTCTGTGCCCAGAATATATACAACACATGCCATGATATTGCATAAATAGCAGAATATGTAGAAATGGAGATGATAATAGGCAAATAAACTAACATTAGATTATTATATCAGCCATCTTATCCCATTTCACGTTTAGCTTAACTAAATAATTCCAATTTACCTCCCTTAAGAACCTAACTTGAAATCTTTACAATTTCATAATTTTGATTATTCATATTATGCTCCTATGATGCATAATCATGTCTACTAAATATTTTGAGGTTATACTCTTAACCTAAAATCACGTTACAATTACGTAAGAATATTTTTCGTCTCTACAAACTATATTTGTGATTTAATAGCTCCATTTTTTAAATTATTTTAATAGTTTTTATTTCTTAAATTAACTATTGAACCATGTAATAAAGGAAAGTTAAGCAGGGAGAAAATAAAGACTAGATGGGCTATTATTGTGCCCCATTATGAACTGTGCTTAATTCTAATCCTTAAATTCAAAAATCACAACTGATATATTATCCTCTTTTTTCAAATAATTTATAATATTTTAAAATACAATTACAATAGTATTTACAAAGTATATCTTTTTGAATTATTAATATATTTTACATTTCATGTTAAAAGCATGGCATAAACTTCATATTTGTGCTTAAAGCAATAGATTTGTTATTTTTCATATCAATTTAATACTAGAGGTTGGTAATATTATGTTTCATATATAATCATGATCTGCAAAAAAGAAAAGTTAATACATTAAAAATTTTTGTGGTTTTATGTTAATGAGATGCAAGTGATTATTCAATGAAATGTTAGTCCATAAGATAACTACAATGATATATTTCAGTGATATGTTAATGTGAAGGGTGACACAAAAAACATGTACCAAATTCGAAGACAATTCTAAGCCCAAGAAACAGCAAGTGATTATTCAATGAAATGTTAATCAGGATGACAATGAAATGTTAATGTGAAGTGTGACAAATCTAAGCCAAGAAACAGCAAGCTGATACATCATATTGGAACTGATGGAAAGGAAATCAAATATAGATAACAACACTAACTAATTTTACATTGGAAGGATAGAAAAGCAACTAAATCAAATCAAATATATCAGTTGTTCTCAGGGCAACGCAAAGGGCTCAAATTGGACAGGTAAATCACGCTGACATTATTCAAGTAACAAATTCGAGAAAAGAAAGGGAAACACTGCCGTATAACAATGGCAATTCGTTGTACATTTGACTAACATCAGGTTATTCATCAGTCTCAAATGCATCCCAATTGTCTAGCCATATGTGATTCTCCCATGCTTGCTGTTACATTCTCCAAAATAAAAAATTACATACGAATGAGTTTCATGCACCAAAAATGCACTCCAAGGATGTGTTATGCAACTCCAACGCAACAAAATTAAAAAAGGATACCAATAGTTTGGGTGGATTATAGGGGGATCAATGTTTTTTTTTTTTTTTGCTTCTCACAATTTCTTCTATGTATGGCTTTACATTAGTATTGCATTTATTCCAACATAAAGTGATAAAATAAGATACTGATCAAATGCATACAATTAAAATTGTAGAGTTTCACCTAAGAATATCTCCTTAATTTCATCCTCCGCAAATATTTTTGAATGCATCATAAGAAAAATGCATAGAACTATGTGGTTTACAAAAACTCTCGCTTATCCAGGCAATAAGAAGGCTGCAACCTGCACGTAAAGAAAAATTGGAAAAAAAACATTAAAAAGTTAACCAACCAGGAAGAAGGCAATTTAGCTTATGCGAAAATAAATAACAACCTACGGGCATTAAAGAAGCTACAAAATACTGAATTTCTGCATAAAAGGAAATAGAACTACTTGATCCAAAATTTGTTTGGTAGACACACCATCAAGACAACAATATTAAGGATTGGGTAGAGAAAGAACAAGAGAGTACAATGACAGTCAGAGAATGAGGCAAGGCTAGTATTCTTACTCGTATTATGCCCTTTGTCTTATGGCTCGTGATATCCTCTTGTACAACTAACCCCCATTTATACAAGATAGAGTACAATGATCACATGCAGAAAATAATATTAAAATAAAGGCAAATGGTGACGTCCAATAGGCCTATCTTACAGCTCATGTGGAGCTATAATGCCACTTGCAGCTTAAATGATCATATAATGCCCTCACTAATTAAGCAATTGGACAAGTCGATGCCGGACACATTTTGGCTGAATTAGTTGGGAATATGGTATGAACTGACCATTGGGCAAGTTTATGGTGCCTAAAATTGACTTTGCTTGAAGCTGCCGTCGAATTGGCCTGTGCTGGATAGCCAAAAATAGGGTCTGAGCTATTCATTAAGTAAACTCTTAATTAGGCCATCAATGAATTTCTGGGTTATTCAACTAGGTTGTGTGCTGATGAGCTGTCAAGGCCACTTCCCCAGACTATGGTAAGTTGAGTCGTGGGCTGGCCCATATATTAGCGGGTCCAAGTCGACCTATCACCAATTGGCTTGCAGAGTAACTTAAAATTAGTGAATCCGACTGAACCTATCAAATTTTTGTGCATGCATATCTAATCTCCATACTCTCTCACTTCTTCATAAGCCAGTTGCCACAATAATAATAGAATTAAATTTATTAGATTTTATTTAATAATCATGTAGTTCTTGGAATTATGGATGAGTAGACATCTCTTTTTCTTTAGATTCTTCGTTTTCCTATATAAACAGGAGTCCTGAGGAAAAAATGGTTCAGCTTGGTTTATTTTTCTAGAAAATCATCTCTACCAAATGCTTTCTTTTTCTGAAAAATCATGAAAATTATAGACGACAAGCTCGTCATGATGGATGAAAACATAACAGCTGAGATGTTTCACAAGATATGGTGAACCAAAGGATCTCCTAAGTGGGGGAAGAGGGAGAAAGCGAGAATTGGAGGCAAGGCGGTGTCAACGCTCAAGTGGAAGCATAGGTGAACCCTCCCCCATTGGCTCCATAACCTACTAACAGTGAGATTAAGAGCCTACGCAAGCTTTCTGGTGCAAAATTTCATGCACACAAAAGAAGACTCGATCACATAGGAAATAAAGAATGAGTAAGTATCGTGCTACAAGGGTTGACATGGCAAGAACCAAAACTTAATTAATGGATTGTAATCCGAAAAACTGAATCGGGGCGAATCAATAATCAAAACTAAATACGAATAAAAAAAGACTAGCAATGAAAGCAATGGTTCACCGGAATTGAAATCAAGACAAAAGAGTTATAGGGATTGGATTTCACATTTGTAGGTTAAAGATAGTTGATAATATATACAAGGAATGTGGTTGGTTAAACGATACTATAGTCCGATCAAATATGCTGCTACTTGCTCTCGCAAGCCTATGACTTTTTAAACGATACTATAGTCCGAATATGCTGCTACTTGCTCTCGCAAGCCTATGACTTTTACTTTCTCTAGCATAACCTACCAACCACTTGGTGATAGATTTAATGTGAAAAAAGTTGTCAATGCTCTTCCGGTCTCAGCAAAAACCACACGTGTTTGCTGGAGTTATATCTAATCAATGCTCCATCCACCCACCTCTCGAAATCGAACAAGTCACCATGCTATTAATAGATATCCACACAATTAATAATTTGTATCTACTATAGCAAAATATGTCGTAGAAAGGTAATAAGAAAAAAACAACAACACATACTTTGTATTAACATCAACTAGGCAAAAGAAAAACACATACAACATTTAACCACTTCAAAGGGATATTAGTTCATATCTAAGAGAAGAAAACACAATTGAAATTGCTTAAACATGGTTGCAACAAAATAATAGCAAATAAAGTTATTAAAAACTCAGGTAGATGGGTAAGGTGAGCTTCTCATCAATCATCATCCTTCCCTAACTCTACCTCTTAGAAAACCACATGGCTTCTCCTTAATTTTCCCTAGAAAAAACACAAGGAAAATATCCTCCAAACTTTGCTTAGGGCTGCCAAAAAGTCCCCTAATTCATTCTAAATCCTCCCTTAAATGAGGAGACTGCAATCTCCTTCAAGAAAGGCAAGGCATCGGGTAAAATTTACTCAAAATTTTGTAAGGTGGTCCAGTGGTGTCTAAGTGTCAAACTCTAGGTTTGAACTACAGAATCAGGCATCTGGGCACCATGCTCTATGTTTTGATCCATCCAGTGGTGTCTAAGTGTCAAGCTCTAGGTTTGAACTACAGAATCGGGCATCTGGGCACCATGCTCTATGTTTTGATCCATCAAGTTGGCACTTGGGCACTTGTAGATGGTGCCTGGGCGCCTAGCACTCGATTTGGTGTCTGCTAATGGGTGCTTGGGCTAAGCACTAAAGCACTCGACGAAGAATTAAGGCACCTAAAGTGGGGCCTAGGCATCTACCAGGCTCCTAGATATCATTTTGCTTTCCTTCATTTCAAATCAACTTCAAACCTACTGAATCAGGTGAAAGTGACACTTTAGGCATAGTCCCTTTCAAACATTTTCTTCGCACACCTGCAAATTTAATATTTAATTAATCAATACGATAATATTCTAAAATAGTGTATAAATCAATGTAAATTAATGGATTAAATGTGGGTTAATTATGCATATATTTTACGTTTATCATTTTCCTTTCCTGCGGATAACCTTGCAAATCCAAATGATAAGTACTGAAGTTTCAATCTTATGAAGATACAACTATTATTAGAAATGGAAAAAATTTGAAAAAATGATAATTTTTCACATTGCAGTTTTCAAAATATGAAGTTTTGTTGAAAAGCCATCCGAAGATCAATCTGCTTATCTAGATGTCATTGCGGAGACAAGGACAGTAGAAGATCCCCGAGTTCTTTGCTCTTTGTTAGACTGAGGCTACATCCTCGCAGGAGTAGTTGAGAGGGATACTTCATGAGACTTCTTGCAAGCGAGCAATTTTGATAAAATGCATTCACATGGGTTTAATAAAGACAGATGGCCTCTCACCCAGATCATGGTTGCTAGTGGGATAAGGATTCCACCAAGTTTATAAAGGCCTAGAGTGGAGAGGATGGTGACCTCTGTCGAAGTATTAAGTGCGCAAAAAGCCTTGGCGGTGACCTCACGCTCTCTTGTAGAAGCGATGATCATGTCCTTGAGGCAAATAGTGGAAGGCCTGTCTGCCAAAGTTTGCACGGTAAGGTCAGTTGTAGAGGCAGATGGATGCAACTTCTTGGTCAGCTAGGTAAACTGCGAACTTCTCTTGGGAAGGTAGTGGGAGCCCTAGGTTGATGAATACGCCTCACTGAAGCTTCAAATAGTGGTTAGTCAGAGTCTGGGCACAACTTGATCTAATCAGTTCTTGGCTGATAGTGAGTTCATTTTGAAGAGTCTATTGCAAAGTGGGTAAATTCCTGGTGAAGTCACCTCTAACCCGGGATTCCAATTCTTTTCAAGGATTTTATTTCTTTTTTTTAAAATGTCGAGTCCAATCCCTAGTGTTTTATGCATTTAACATAAGAAAAGGAAATGGAGCTGTCATTTCATTTAATCATGCATATTTCTTTTATATGTTGCGTATGAAATATGCATTATTTAATATGACTAAAATGTGTTTGTAATGATGGGGAGAATTTTCAAAAATGCGAACCGTATCATCTAAATTCTAATTAAAGATTTTTTTTAAGAGAAACATCAATAAGGTCGAGAATGTAACCTTGATTATCTCATATCTCTTCCTTTCTATAAATAAATAGACTTCATTGTTATTCAAACATTTCCCTTGGCCTTCAATTCCTCAAGCTTCCTTCATCTTTAATCGATTGAATCTTCCTTCTTTTCTCCCATGGCTTCCTTTCCGAAGTGCACAGACTAATTCCTCCATAGTGGGATGGCTAGTTCCACCAGGATGTCAAGGATAAAATTAAATGCCCTGCAATCAAATATATTTTCGATGATAGACATGTCATCAGAGAGAGTGAATATCCCAAAATCATCTATGATGATGAATTGCATTGCTATAAAGACACATTTAGCCTAGGTTCGCAATTTCCTCTCTGCCATCAGTTGGAGGAGACATTGAATGTCTAGCGCATGTTGTTTGAAAAGGTGATGTCAAACTCCTTCATGAACGTCACGATTGTGGTCCGCTATGTGAGAAAGGAAAAAATATTGTAGTCGTTGAGCCTCTTCCACCGCCTATTCATGGTGAAGGCATACAAAGACGGCTTTATCATGTTCTCCTCTTACAAGATCCATATGGTAAGATTGGAAAACAAGATTAGAGCATAGAAGCTCTACTATTATTTTGCCAAATGCAAGGGCAGATGCCCAATCTTTTCCCAGCCCTTGAAGTTCCTCAAGGAAAAGTTGTGGGTCCCCAATTGAACGGCGTCAATTCAAGCAGAAGATCTTCGACAAGATAGACATGCTAGAGTTTTGGGTATGAAGCTACATTGACTATGGTTTTCTCCATAAGATATTGACTTGTAAGTGTGTTCGTTATTTGTGTTGATTATACAACATTTGCCGAATTCACATAAGATTACCTTTTGACTTTTTGCCTTGTTTTATTGTCGATCTTCTTGCAAAAAGGGCCCTTGTTAGACAAGATGGTTGTAGTATATATGGAGAAGGAAGGAGGAGAGGAGTCTAAGGAAGTCCCGAAGGTAACTCCTAATTGTCCCATCCCATTCCCAAGCAATGAAACTCCTAATTGTCCCATCCCATTCCCAAGCAATGAAGAAGTTCCCGCTATCTGTTGTTGTACGGGTTGCCATTAGCTGCCAGGTCGACATCAATGAAGGTTGTTAGAGGTTTTGCTTGAGTTGGCGCCAAAAAAAATGAATAACCTAGACTACCCCGATTAACTGCTAAGACTAATTATCATTGCCCTATCAGAAAATTTTCCATCTCTTATAGTATTCATCTCAACGAATATGAAATCCTTTAGTTCCTCAACTCTAGTCAGTTCCCCCACCTGATTTCGGAGGTGGGAACATTGTGTCATGGCCATGGTCAAAGGGTAAGCACAATACTTCTTTCGGTCACGCAAGTGACAGCTGACTCTCACTAGCTCTAGTTTTTTAAAAGCTTAGCTAGTTTGACAGCGATGCCTCGTACGAGATCACAGGCGAGTCAAAAATGATGACATGCAACTTAGGGCTCATAACGTCAAGCTTCATCATGACGGATACACTTTTCACAATGGCGAGCTAACATTTAATCAGGGAAATATCTCATTAGTTTTCTCTCCATGGAGCGGGCTTCTTCTCTCCTCTATGGATTGGAGATTTCTTTTGGATTCCAGTACCTTTCAGTATGCATGGAAGTGGAAGCAATGCTTCGTTGTTGTCCTTCTCTATGATGAAAAAACTTTTAGCGAGCTCCAACAACTCGCCTAAAGCTCTCAGTTGTTGAAGACTAAGAGTATGCCTTAAAGGGCCTTCTTGGAGGCCATTGGGCCAAAGTTATGTGAGCGACAACTAACATGAGATATTTGACTTCCAGCAGCTCTCAATTGAAAAAAGGCAATAAAACTACTCAGGGACTCATCAAGTTCTGTCGCATCCTTATTAATTCTTGGAGATTTTTTAGTGACTTTGGGGCTTCCACAAAACTCCGTCAGAAATATTTAATTGAACTCAAAGAAAAAGGTGATAACTATTAAAGGGAAAGATAGTGAATCATCTCAAGATAGATTTTTTAGAGTCGTAAAGAATAATGACACTTTAGTGCATCATTAGTATTAAACAAGGAGACTATTGATTCTAATGAGGTAATGTGATCTAAAGGGTCTATCTTTCCTCGATATGATTCCAATGAATGAATATTGAACTTCGTGGGAAGCTTCACATCCGCAATCTATTTAGAGAAAATGTTATATAATAGAAGCTTTCACTTCGCTCAGTCTTCCCAACTCCAATATGAGGTCGATGCCAGTTGCCTAGTTAGTAAGTCTCATCATCTTCATCTCCCTCTACTGAAGTAGAAGGCAATGATCTAGGGAGTTTGAGTTGTCTCCTTAATGCAGAGTAAGAGGATCTAGTGGGTAAATCCATTCAGAGGGCTACCCTAAGAAGTGCTCCATAGCGTCTTGTATAATTCTAGCCACTTTGTTCTAGAATTCAAGAAACTGTGTGATTTATTCTATGGTGTTGTCCATGTTCATGGAATGTTCTTTGCCACTATATTCAACTTCTTGAAATGCTCCTCATGTTTGTGGCATATCCAAACCTACTGCACCTAAAAGAATGTTTGATCTAAATTTGTTCAGCAGGCATACCACCAAGATAAGAGAGACAGGAATTGGGGTGAAGAATGAAAGTGAACATCGAAGTGAGTATGAGATTGAGGCTAAGCTCACATTATTGTTTGTAATGTCCCTTACCCTTTTATGCATTTGACCCATATTTATATATGATGAGGTATAATTATTATATGAAAGAAAAGAATACAACAACAACAGCAAGAAAGTCTTAATCCCACTACGTGGGTTCGCTACATGAATCCTTTTTCTTCATTGCATTCTATTTAGTGTCATATTTTCATTAAGTTCTAAGAAATTAAGATCATTGTTTATACAATAAGACCAAGTCTTCCTAGGTCTACCTCCAGCTTGCTTAACATAAGTTGAATCTAAACCATCTACTCTCATAATCGAATCATCAGATGGTCGACTTTTAATGTGACCAAACCATCTAAGACGACTCTCTCTAATTTTGTTCGTCACTAAAGCTACACCAACCCTATCACTGATAAGAAAAAAAAGAATATTATAATAAAAAAATATGATGATATCCAATACCAATGCATATCTTGCGATGCATTTGAAGCCCGTAATGTGAATTGACTTATGTCGAATAGTAATAAATGGGATTTGAGCTATTAATTGGATAACCCCTCAATCTTTCCATCAATGAGTTTTTGTACCATTCCACTAGTTTATGAGTTGTCTTGGGCCCGAAATCTGCAAGTTAGTTGGTATGGCTCAATCTGTCACAAATTGACCCACAAACTAACTTCATGGGTTGACTAATTGGACTTAACCTATCAAATTTTTGTGTGTAATAGAACAATTCATTGAATCAAAATGATTGCACAGCATGATTTTCCATTGGCTCTAGATTAAGAAAAAGTAAAGTATGCTTTTGCAAATGCACTAACTAGAGCTTCATGTAATGGTGAGCCATTCCTTTAAAATTCTC
>NW_018165640.1:14836-31329 GCF_001263595.1 Phalaenopsis equestris
TTCATGTAATGGTGAGCCATTCCTTTAAAATTCTCAATAAAAAAGGCATAACTTGCAACCAGTAATAATATAGTACTTTAATCAGATAATGGCCAGCTCTAGCATTTTTATTTGCCATGGTCGATAGAGAAAAGCATCATGTCTAAAACACAGTGAAAAAAATAAGAGTTCAGAAAGCTTTTTTTTCCATCAGCTAACAATGCTTTCTTCGTCAGTTGAATCCCATCTTCTTACTATGTAAAAATCATTCACAGAAATCACTCCTTAATATAATTTTCCTTGAAAGAGCTTAGGCCTTCATGTAATGGTGAGCCATTCCTTTAAAATTCTCCTTAATATAATTTTCCTTGAAAGAGCTTAGGCGATCAGAGATAACAATACGGTACATAATGAACTCAAAAAGACTAAAATTTTCATTATTTAATGATCACCATGTCAGCAATTGTCTTCTGCATATTGATTAGCAAATTAAAGCGAGCAAAATTTACAGACCAAAAGAAGGCAAAAAAGATAAAAAATTTTTAGAATAACAAGCATCTTCTAAGAAGGATTTTACCTTTCAAACCCTGGTTAGTAACATATTCATAAAATTCTGCAAAGACAAAAAATCTTATGCCTGTTTGGAAACACCTCTTCAGTTGGTTAAGGCTTCAGAAGAGTGATACATGTAGGCAAAACTCAAGCAAAGCTCCTGGTCTCTGTGATCGCCCCAGCCTCCCCATCCTTTGAAACCTGCACGGTATCCCTCTTGATTTTTGAATACATGCACTGGCCAGTCAACTTTTATATGAGGAACTTTATCAATTTCCTCCAATTCAATGTTTGTCTCACCGTTATCAATGCATGCGCTACTCTTATCCTGACCCTGATGCAACCCACATTTTCCAAAGTGCAGAGCACTTGCCCGAGGTCCCCTCAGAGTGTACACAGGAGTCCCAAACGAGGGATAAACTGTTGACCACATGGTGATATCCCAATTATAATCATCAAACCAGCAGAACTCCCTGGCCTTTGCATGGATCTTCCTCCAAACAGTCCTGTTAAATGTGTACCCAATATTGCCCATCTTCTCCGCGATCAAGCTCTCCCACCCTTCTCCCTTCGACTTCACATCAGATGGAGCCAAGTTCACAGCAAAGCAATCATGACACTTCTCTGGCTTCAGCTTCACGAGAAGCTGGATATTTCGATAAGCATTCGGATAGATGAAATGATCTTCTTCAATGAAGAGTATATGTCCCGAATGCATCCTTGTCTCTGGCAATCCATCCCACAAAGTGTTCATCATCCACCACCAGTGATGCTTCAAGGAAACGATTCTTGGAGATCGATGGTTGCCATACTGATCTGGATTTCCACTGCAATTCTTCTTAGAAGGATCATCCTTGTTCTGGCAATCCCCTTTTGAAACACCTGGGAAGCTATCAGAATAGAGATGTGGCGAATATGGCGAAAAAATCTGCTTCACCTGGCAGAACCGGATGTTCTGAACAATACTATCCATCTCAGTGAAGTATCCGTCATGGCTAACTACCAGCATGGTTTCTCCAATCCCCTTCACATTAGCCAAGCTCTTAAGCACAACCTGAAGATACTGTGGACGGTTGTGTACATATAGAACAATCTTTACATGGTTCTCTGCTAAATTTGGAAAGAGGTCAATATTCCTTGGTGGCAAACAGTTTCTTCTATCCAGAGACATGGCAAAGTCACTCATTTTAGGAAGCTTTGGTTTGAAGTCTCCAAAGTTCAAGAGTATAGGATAATCAGTCTCCATGGAAGACGGAGCAAAAGAAAAACTTTCAGTTTCCACTGCTATGTTCGAAAAATCCGAAACTGATCCCTTCCGAATCAACAGCAAAATAACCAAAACCACCAAAAATATTACCAGAATCAAGGGAAGAACCCTCCGAAACCCAGCATCTTTAAATCGAGATCTCTTGTAATCAGCCATGAACTTGATTGAAGCCAAACACCAAAACGGACGCTCAAATTCAAAAACACTGAAAACAAAAGAAGCAGCGCGGAAGAAGAAGCTTTTTTCTTCTAAAAGCAAGCAGCGGAAGAATAAAGAATGCCCATCACGGCAAACGCAGAGCATCGATGTTACGGTTTGACGAAGAAATCCAGGGAGAAAAAAGTCAAGAAATCCCGTTAGCTCTAACTATGCGGCACTTGTGCGAAGATCATTGTTTCGTTCCTTCGGGTTCAAGTACTGGGGAGAACGAACAGACAGATGAGAACCCAAGGAGCGGTCGCCGTCTTCGCCATCCACACCTTCTAGGCTTCTTCCCTCGTTTTAGTGTGATCACCTAACCGTGTATTTACCGTTGCATCTTGGTTAATCTCGATATCTATGGATTGAACCCTAGCTGAAGAGAAATATTCCCAGAATAACATAAGATGTACACAGCGCTGTGTACATCTTATGTACACAAATATTTCTCTGTTATTCTGGGGGTACAGGAGAGTTATATCCGGGTTATACCGGAGGTTACAAGAGGGTATACTAGTGGACGAAACGAAATGTGCTCCCAGGGAATTGACCGTAACTGGCAGCTGTAGTTCAGACTCGGCTCGGAAGAAGAGCGCATTCGAGCAATACGAGTTGGGCAAAGGAATTGATATTTTTCTTCCGTCAACTAGTCATCTTTAAGAGTTAAAATTGATTTATATTTATTTTATAAACATAAAGAAAATAAAATAACTATTAATGCATGTTGAAAGATTTATGATGACAGAGTTATGAATTATCGTGCAAACTGAAATAATAAAACTGATAGGTAGACACCATAAATTTATTTGTAAAAAACACTAAAAAATGGAAAAAATTGCTGGGTTTAACCCAGTTGAAATAATTTGCTAAGTAATTGAAGGTACATAGGTCCACTCTTCTCCTGAATTAGAGAAAAAAAAATTACAATGTATAACAGTAGTTTACTAATAATGGTCGTAACGGGTGGCCAAGATTTTAGTTGATTGTTACGGAGGCAGTAGTCCTCCGTGCATAGGAAAAAGTAAAAGTCATTGTAGCAATTAGTCATGTGAGTTGCTTCAGGAGTGCCAGCTTGCCAGAGAGGTCGTAGTAGGGAGTTGTAGGCACGTCACATAGGTCGTAGCAGAGAGCTGTAATAATATTTGTATGTCGCAGAGGCAGAAGTTGGCAGTAGTGTGATCTATGAGCCCTGTGGGCCATGGTTGGTCACATAGACTGTAGCGAAGAGTTATAATAAAATTCATAGGCCGCAGAGCCTAGAGTTTATAACTGCATGAGTTGTGATACCATACATAGGCCATAGAGGATGGAGTTGGGAGCTACATAAGCTGTGATAATATT
Source organism: Phalaenopsis equestris (assembly GCF_001263595.1). Classification (NCBI taxonomy): domain Eukaryota; kingdom Viridiplantae; phylum Streptophyta; class Magnoliopsida; order Asparagales; family Orchidaceae; genus Phalaenopsis; species Phalaenopsis equestris. The sequence goes on from NW_018165640.1 coordinate 18,174, forward strand.
CTTAGTCCGTAGAGGCCAAATATGTGCGCTACACGAGTTGTGATAACGTAAGTAGGTTGCAGAGACTGAAGTTAAGAACTGAGTGTATTGTAGACCACATAATTCATAGTAAGAAGCTGTAATAACATTTGTAAATAGTCAATGTATCTTGAGTAAAGGGGTTGTTTTGGGTTGTGTTTTTCCATCATCTTCACGAGGTGTAGTTACATTTTATGCAGAGTGCATCATTGCATTACACCATAGGGTGCTTTGTTACCCCACAACATACACTAGGATGTTGTAATGCACATTGTGTTCTCCAAGGGGATTCGTCACTATGTGCAGAGGAAGGCCGGTTATGGTCGATTGCAACAGACAAGTGATGATCAGTGGTTGCACGAGAGGAATTCATTTCACGTTCTATGGATATTCGAGTGTCTTAATGATGTCAGAATTAGGTAATCCTTGGTTTGTTTGATTTGTCTTATTGTGACGCTCACTTTAAATATAAGCTTATCAAATTGGGAATTCATTTGGTCTTTCAACTCGGCACCAGACACCAAAAGCTTTCAAAAGTAGTTATATATATATATAATATATATATATATATAAAAACGAGCTATGACTTGGTTGGCTTAATGTCTCCCCTTCATCCTTTCTGCCCCGTGCTTGAGTCCTATCCTCTACTTTTTTGCCCATGGGTCAACCCAATGGGTTGAGTCATGTGCATGGGTTACTGGAGTAGCGCAGGTTGACGGTGGAACAAGCCAATAATGAGCCGGTAGAGCGATCCTGAATTGTGTTAATTGAACCATGAGATGTCCAAAGGGTGTAGGGGCTATTTGTCAGCAATCTGTGAGATGGGATCAAATAGTGCCTGCCATGTCTATGCGGACGAGATTGAGCAGTGGGATCCTCACATGGGATTGATCTAAATAGCGGGACCATGCTTGCATGCAATTTTTAATGTGGTTATGTTGTGGGCACACAAATTGCTTGTTAGAATGCACAAAACATATATTCTGACATGTATTAGGCCTACAACCACCCAATTATGTGAAGTGAGATGGTTCAAGTGGGGATCTGTGGACCAAATTGAAAATGGAATAGTTTAAATTTTTTTTTATTTTTTTTTGCCATTTTAGGCCTATAAATACCATTTTAAGCCTATAAATAATCCAGAAAGATAAGAAATAATTTGAGCCTAACTTTCATGTATTACGGAAGGGGTTACACATTTTCTTAAACAAGCATTTCAAATGAGATTCTATGTGAAAAAGAATTAAAGTTTTCTTACCGTACATTTTGAAGAGGATTCTTCAAGGATAGAAGTTGTTATTTTCCCACTACTCTTTACAGAGGGGATTTTTGTGAAGAAAAGTTGGAGTTTCCTTGTTGTGCATTACTGAGAATGTTCTTCTTCTTGAAAAGTTAGTCTCCCCACCACACATTCTAGAAAGGATTCTCCGTAAAGACAAATTGAAGTTTTATTATTGTTCGATTCAAAAGGAATTCTCCATGGTATCATCATCTTTTCAGGGAGATCTTCTATATTGTTGTGATACCAATTTATGGAGAATCCCATCCCACTAAAAATTAGCATAACTACCAAAATTTTGACGAGGTGATTCAGATGCCTTTTAAAAATATGTTGACATTTTCTTTGAGGGCATGGAAGACCCAACTTGCAACAATTGACCACTTCATTAGTGAGCCCATAACTACTTGATCAATGTGCAGAGACTTTGAAGGATTTTCAAGCAAGGATGTTGAATTCTAAAGAAGAGAACATGAAGCTGTGGGGCTTGTGTGATGAGGAGGATGTTGTAGTATATCCGTATTTTTTCTTTTGTTCACATGTTGAAACATTTTTACTAGTGCGTGTTGGTTGTTGTAGTTTCTTCAATCAACTAATATGACATTTATACACTATTATAGTGTGTTTGCCTTTACGTCTTTCTTCTACTAGTTGTAGTAAAATTTTGATTTAGCTTTTGAAGTTGCTTTTGCAATTTTTTTAAGCTATGCTTGCCTCTTTTTTAGGATGGTTTAAATTCCTTCGTCTCTATTATAGGAGCATGCATCAAACTCTTCTGAGGATTATGCCTTTTAGATTCTTTGACTTCTCAAATATGTATAAGCCTGTAATCAAAGTTACCATATGCACTTTTTATATAGAAAGACCATGTACCTTTTGAGGCTCATGCTTTATGAGATTTGTTCCCTTTGAGGCATCAACTTGCATCTTTTAAGGCTTATCATCTTTTAAGATTTTTGAGTGGATGTCAAGTCAACTACTTGCTCTCATGGAGTATTTCTAATGAGGAATATATCCACTACTAGCTTTCCATCGTGACTTGCCTCATGGGCTCATCTTCAAGGGGGTATGTGGCCTTGTCTGTCACTTGCTCCTAAGGGGTCTTTCCAGTGAGGAATATATAAACTACTAGATTTCCATCCAAAATTGCCTATTGGGCTATTCCTTCATAGGTATGGTAGCTTCCCATTGAGACTTGCCTCATTGGCTTATCTTCCAGGGGCATCGTAGCTTCCCAAAAAGCCTTATCACCTTGGCTTGATTTTTACAGTTAAGGTATCCTCCAATGGAGTATTGCCCCTTGGGATTGAATTTTAAGGATTTCCATCGAGTCTTGCCTCTAGGGCTTAACTATCATGGGTGTGAGTGGAGGCCTTGTTTGCCACTAAAAAAGTTTGGCCTTGTTTAGGTTATTAGTCGAAGCATGTCCATTTGACTAGTGTATCATGTAGCAAAAGAAGTTAATGAAAATCCACCAAGGATGTAAGAGAAAGTGCTTGTTACTATGAAAGTTGCCATATAGGTAACATAGGTTAGAGTTGAAGGCCAGTTGGTCATATTAGTTATAACAGGGAGCTGTAATAATTTCCATAGGTAAAAAAGCCTGGAGCTGAAAATTGCATGAGCTATGACCCTTGTAGGTCATAGTTGGTTACCTAAGCTATGGTGGGGAGTTGTAATTATGTATGTAAGCCGTAAAGACTAGATATGGGAGCTACATGAGCTGTGAAAACATTTGTTGGCTACATAGGCCATATTTCGAAGCTGCACAAGCTGTGATAGTGTTTATAGGCCATAAGACCAAAGTTGGGAGTTGTTGATACCTGATACTCCTAAAATATACAGTCTTTATGTAAAAATTTTTATGCCCATTTTTGAGATATTGTGCTTTAATGGAAGGTATTTGTGTGTTTTTATTTTAGGTACAATGAAACGGATGAAAAATGGCGCAAATGAACTATGGCATCTAAGCGTCCAGAACTGGTGCTTACGCGCTAGTAAAACCAAGAAGACCTCGCCTAAGCGCCAAGTACCTCGAGCTTAAGCGCTAGAAGTAGTTACTCGATAATTAAATGAATTTGGATGATATTTTGAAGAGGTTTTTAAAGCAACCCTTAGTGAAAACATATGAAATAGTTAATGGACACGAAAACACATTCAATTGGCTTTTGAAAGGAGGCAACTCTTGAAAGATTCACTGAATGTGGGCACATTTTGAAGAGACGCCAAGGCACCATTTGGAAAATTAAAAAGGAAGTGTTGGATTGAAGAACTAACTCTCTCTCGCCAGTCTTTCTCTCAGTTCTTCTTTTCGAGTGGCTCTTCTACACACGTTGCTGCCCCCTTTTCCTTTTATTTTGAGTTGTAGTTTGTATTTTAAGGGAAGGAAGAGATTCAAAGAAACTTTAAGTGTTTAGTGGAGAGGATTTAAGATAAGTTTTTATCTTAGTGACGACTTTGTGACTACATTTGGTTTTAATTTAGAATTCTTATTTGTTTGCATGATTTCTACTTTTAAATTAATTATGGTTATGTTTTCTCCATGAATTTTAAGTAGTTTTTTTTATTTATTTCCTTAAAATGATAAGTAATTAAGCATTGGATGGAAGTTGTGTGAAGGATTCATCTTTATGTTGGAATTAGTTGTGATAATTTTAAACCTTGTACTTCATTTAATTCTTGATTGGGCCAATTAAGATGTTAATATCTGTTATGAGAACATGTAAGATCTGAGATGGTATTATCTCAGTCAACTAATAGTCTCAGTCAACTAATACAGTCAACTAATAGTAAGAATCACATGAGATTATAAGGATGAGAATGTAATTCAATGATTGAGTGCAAATACATAAGAAAATAAACTTTGAAGGGTGTAGAATTACAAGTTTTCAGAGTGACACGCTAAAGCCCCCAATTTGGTTAATAGTTATAAGTTTTGATACGAGATGTTAGCCCTCGATGGAGGGAGAACCGATGGAGAGAGAAGAGGGAACTTTAAAGTGAGAGCTAGTATCTTCCCTACATAACCCGTATTCAAGACTGTTAAAACATTAAATTAGTTAATATTTTTAATAACATCTCTAGTAAGGGTAACGAATATTATTTCTCCTATTTGACACAACATAATTTGAATACTTCCACAACAGAATATTATACTTTTTACTTATTCATGATAAGGAAAAAGATATTTTATTTATATTACCTCCATTTTACAAATATATAGTTAAGAAATAACCTCCATTTTACAAATATATAGTTAAGTTTAGTTAGTTGTTTACTTTACTTTCATTTAACAAAAATTACAAAAAATATTAGATTTTCATTCCTGTTATAGCATTTAAAGTTTGAGTAAGAATATTTTTCTAAGTAGAAGTTCTTATCTAATTTTTTCTGATTTTAACTGCATATTGTCTTTTGTCATCTTGGGTTCAATATTCAGAGCCTAAACAAAAAGTCTTATTTTACTTGATAACGATATGTATACTTGCGTAGTATCCCATAATTAAAAATATGAATTGTATTCATATTTTCTTTGAAGGCAAGCTTTTTCCTAGTTGTTGTTGGTGATCAAGCTTTTGACACCGTTGAAAAGTAAGAATTATAAGTAAAGAAAACTTAAAAATATAACTGCATACGTCATACTGTCATATAAAATCGAGATCAAGTTTTTAGCATCGTTGCCGGGGATAAATATAATTTTTTTAAGAAATTTTTAGAAAGAAAATTTAATTTTTTTTAGAACGTCTTATTTAAACTTTTAAATTTATTATAGGACTATTGTATTGTTGTTTTTATATAAAGTTCTTGTTTGTGTGATTTAATATTTTATATGTTTCATAATAATGTAGGCATGGTTTAGGTTCTATAGGACTAGTGTCCTACGATTCTGAATTAGAAAGAACTATTAAAAAAATTTTAAAAATAAAAAAATACAGAAAAATAGCAAAAAATTTAAGAAATGGCAAACCAAAATAATCAAAATGTAGAAATTAATCAAGAGTTTAGACTTTTAAGTGATTATGCAAACCCTACGGTGGATGAACTTCAATGTAGTATTCAAAAACCTGCTGTAGTGGCTAATTCATTTGAACTTAAACCTGCTATTATCCAAATGGTATCAAATAATTAGTTTGGGGGAGCACCAACTAAAGATCAAAATGTTCACCTTGCCAATTTTCTAGAATTATATGCTACATTTAAATATGATGTGAATCAGATGATGTTATAAGACTTAGACTTTTTCATTTCTCACTGAGCAATAAGACTAAGATATTGTTACATTCGTTAGCACCTGTATCTATCAAAACTTGAGTTAATTTAGTACACAAATTCCTTGCTAAATATTTTTCACCATAAAAAACTGCAAAGTTTATAAATGATATTACATCTATTGTTAGTTTGAAGGGGAATCTATTTTTTAAGCATGGGAATGATTTAAAGAACTACTAAGAAAATGTTCACACCATGATATATCAGATTAGTTAATAATTTAAACTTTTTACAATGGATTAACTGGATCACTTAGATTTATTATCGATGTCGTTGTTGGTGGTTCATTTATGTTAAAAGCATTTCATGATACTTATGCTTTAATTGAAGAGATGACTACTAATAATTTTCAATGGCCTTCTGAGAGGGTAAATCCTAAGTAAGTAGCTAATTTTCATGAACATGATGCTTTTGCAATGTTAGCAAATCAAGTTGCTACAATTTTAAGGAAGTTAAACTAATTTAGAAAGAAATTTTCTCAACCAATTGTAATGATTTCAACCAATTGTAATTTTCTCAACCAATTGTAATGATTGAAGAGAATTCATTAGACAAAATGGTAGATTCTCAAGCATCATTAGAAACTTTGAATTTCATAAACAATAAGTAGACTAACTCATATTCATACTATTATAACCCAGGTTGGAAGAACCATCCTAACTTTAACTGGAATAATACTTCAGGTGGTAATAATCACTAATAGGGAAACAACCAAGAAAACCCATTAGGAAACTGGAACAGCTAAGGTACTAGTAATTTTAGAACTATTGTTCCTTCAGGTTTTAACAGTAATCCACAATTCAAGAAGAAAAAGTTCTCTATAGAAGAAGTGGTGTTACAGATGGGAAATCAGTTACAAAGTCAAGGAGCTAGAATTAAAAAAATTTAGAATCGATTGGGAGAAATAGAAAATTCATTAATTAATAGATCCCAAGGAACACTTCCAAGGAACACTTCCTAGCAATATTCCTAGCAATATAGAAGTAAATCCAAAAGACCAGGATAAAGAGCAAGTATAAGTCGTTCAACTTAAAAGTGAAAGAGAATTGGAAGGTAAAGTTCAAAAAGAGATTGAAGTAGAGAGAAAAAATTGAAGAACCTGAAGAGGACATTCTGAAAGGTTTAGAGAGACCTATTTCTCCACTTAAAATTGACTTGGAAAAACTACCACCTCCAGTTCCTCAGAGACTTTGTGAACCAAAGTTGGATAAACAATTTTCAAAATTTCTAGAAATCTTTAAGAAGCTTAAAATTAATATTTCATTTGTTGAAGCCTTACAAAAAATGCCAAGTTATGTGAAGTTTATGAAGGATATTCTTAACAGGAAAAGGGAGTTTGAAGATAACGAGACTGTTGCACTTAGTGAGGAGTGCAGTGCTATAATTCAGAAAAAGCTTTCTGAAAAGCTTAAAGATCTTGGTAGCTTCACAATTTCATGTGCAATAGGAGATAAATTTTATGGGAAAGCATTATGTGATTTAGGTGCAAGCATTAACCTTATGCCATTTTCAATATTTAAAAGATTGGGATTAGGAGAAATATCCCATATTATTGTAACTTTGTAGTTAGTAGATCATTCAATAACATATCCTAAGGAATTATAGATGATTTTTTAGTGAAAGTGGATCAATTTATCTTTCCTGATGATTTCATTGTGCTAGATATGAAGGAAGATAAGGAGAAACCTATCATTTTGAGGAGACATTTCCTAGCTACAGAAAGGGGAATTAACTATGCACATCAATGATCAGACAGTTACATTTAATATTTTCAAATCAATGAAGTATCCTACAAAAGGTAAAGATGATGAATGTTAAAGAATGGAATGATGAATGTTAAAATGTTAAAGAATGGATGTGATAAGATATTTGAGTGAATTTCATTTCAAAGCAACTTATGATAAAAATTTTGAAATGAAAGAGTTGGAACACAAGAAAGAAGAGGAATTAAATCAATTTGAAGATTTTTATGAGGAAGATTCAAATTATGTTCAAGAAAGTTTTAAAGTTTTGGACACGATAGAAAAAGATAAATTGATTATCGATTAAAAACTTCCTGAACTTGAGTTGAAGTTACTTCCTGAACATTTGAAGTATGAATTTTTAGGTGATACTTACGCATTACCTGTTATAATTTCCTCAAAATTAATTATAGAAGAAGAAATGAGTTTAAGGAAAACTTTGAAGAATTATAAGAAACCCCTTTGGATGGACAATTGCTAATATTAAGGGAATCAGTCCTTTAATTTGTAGAATTCATATGGAAGAGAACTGTAAACCCAGGGCTGATCTTTAAAGGTGATAAAATCCTATTATGAAAGAAGTTAAGAAAGAAATTTTATAAAGTGGTTAGATGCTAGAATTGTCTACCCTATTTCAGACAGTGCATGGGTCAGTTCAATTCACTATCTTCCAAAGAAAGAAGGAGTGACTATGACTATAAATGAACATAATGAGTTAATACCAACCAGCCAAGTCACAGGGTGGCAAAAATGTATTAATAATAGAAAATTAAATCTTGCCACTATGAAAGATCATTTTCCACTACCCTTTCTAGATCAAATGTTGGATAAACTAGCTCGGCATAAATACTTTTATTTTCACGATAGATATATTGGTTATAACCAAATATAAATAGCTCCTGAGGATCAAGAAAAAATAACTTTTATCAGTCCTTACGTGACATGATAAAAGAAAATTAAAGGGTAGCAGTTTCTGAATTTCAAGTTTCAGATCTAAGCTAGCAATATTTTCTACTTTACAACAGATATTAAATTAAGTTAAGTTCTAAACTAACTAAATCACAGTACTAAATACAAAACAACAGTTACTACCCTAAAATTTAAAAAATAAAATAAAAACCTACCACAAACATCATAAAAACAATAAAACATAAAAGTCTAAAACACAACATAGTCTAAAACATCACACAAATACAAATGTAGCAAGTCTAGACTACATAGTTCATATCATATTACAATCATAAAATGAATCTCTCAGCTCTACTCTTCATCCTCCGAATCACTGCTATACCATTTTTTTGCTGGCTCATAATCAAGATATCGAGAAAATGAAGTAAATTGCACTCCTCGTTCACCTTTTAAGATCAAAGTTAACTAGATTTTCAAATTTACAACAGATATAGAATTAAGTTAAGTTCCAAACTAACTAGATCACAAAACTCACAACCGTTACTACCTTATAATTTTAAAACAAACTACTAACAAACATTACAATACAATTAAGAATAAAAGTCTCACACATCACAATGTCTAAATAAGTACACAAGCGTACATGTCTCAAGTCCAAAACATCAAAACACATCACATCACAGTTCTCACTTAAACATAAAAGTCCAAACCACATAAGATAGTTCAAATCAACACATAGATGGAAATGTAGCAAACCCAGACCACATAATGATGGGCTTTAGAGGTAATAACACTTCCTCCCAGCTATCATATTTAACTCCATCATGCTCGTACAAAGAAAATATCAAGAAAGCAAATCCCAGATCTGCAGTTGTAATAGCTATAACAAAACTGATGATAGTCTGACAGATCAAAGCTCCAATGTTGATGAGCTTTCCCTCTTGAATATAATAGTTCAACGTCACTCTTTCTCTGATCACTTCACTGTGGTGATTGGTCGGAAGAAAACGAGCAAAAATGAAATAGTGCCAGGCCTTTGAGGGTGCACATAACTTTGATGTCGGGAAATTTACTCTCCTCTCATTGGTAATCTTCCAAAGTCCTCTCCAAATATTCAAGCATGAAATAATCTCATCTAGCTCCACTTCAGTAGGACTATAATTTGCATAACAACATAAAGTATTTGGTGGTAAATGGGCATAACAACATAAACTATTTGGTGGTAAATGGTAGAAAAAGTTGATTACCTCTGGCGAAAAAGGTACCAACTTTGCTCGAACCATAACTCGATTTTCCTCAGATTCAGGGAGATTTGCATGGAACTCCCTCACAACAAAAATTGAAATCACTACGAAAGTAGAGAAACAACAGAACTGTTCCCACTGTCGACGAACAATTAAATCTTCCACTTCTTCACCCAATTTTCTAAAACATCACTCTGGAATCAATTTTCATGACTGTAGAGCATCACTGTACCGATCTTGAGCTTTTGAACTAACAATTTTGATCGAATCAAACGGGCTTTTTCCTCTATTCCTCTTCATTCTTGGTGCCATTCTACAAATTTTATAAATTCCAAAAATAACTTCAAAAATGAAATTTAAATCACTAAACTAAACTTCCAAAAGCACAAACTAAACTTCCCAAGCAATTTCCCTAGATGTTTTCTCATTTTTCACCATGAATAGTGAATTTTCAAATTCTTCCAAATGTACTCAAAATGCATCGTGAAAATCCAAAATTTTTGCATAGAAGTAAAGCTCTTACCTCAAGGAATCTGAATCTAGCAAAATTTTCTTGATTCTACCAAGAAATCTCCACTTAATGGTGTGCCCTAGCCATTAAAATTGCAATTTTGAGATGCAGAAGACGAAAGAAGGTGTTAAAAATGGAGTTTTCAGACCAAAATTTCACTTTTAACCGTTCGCGAACCGGTTTTCATGAACCGGTGCTTAAGCGTTGGTCGGGGCTTAAGCGGGGGTAGGTGGCGCTTGGGCGCCTGCCTCTCGGGTTAGCTCGCACTTAAGCGCGATATGTGGCACTTTGGCGCCAATGCATTATTTTTGAAATCTTTAAATTTAAGTAAAATGCACTATTTGCCTAAGTAAACCACCCCTAAAGGGTCTTATAACACTTAAATGACTATTTTGAACTTCCTATAACTCCTCTCTCTCTCAAAACTCTCCTTAATAACTATTTCTATTTGAGGCTAAAACAATAAAAAATTTTCACAAAAACAAACTTATATTAATTCACAAATAAGTACAAATTCTATTGACACTTATACTTAATGCTCACTCTAAATAGCTCAGGATGAGAAAATTTTCTTAAATACAAACACTTAATACACATTCACAATTAAACACATAAGTAACATAAACACTAACACATGTCTTAAACACTAAAAACACTTAAAGAAAACTAATTTAATCGCACAAAAGAAAACATAGAACTTAATTCCATTCTTTATTAGAAGGAACAAATTCAGGCCTTTCATTAGTCTCTCCTGGGGCAACCAGAATATAAAGTTGATAAAACAGATGGTGGTAACGTGCTCCGATGCATTCTTCTTCAATCCAATTTTTCTTAAGAAACATCTCCTTATCAGCTTCCTCTATATAACCAGTGTGGCTAAATTAAATTTTCAATTTCCACCCAATATGCTGAAGACGTTCATGAATTTCCAACACCTTAGTCGCCAATACAGACACGGTATTTTCAATTTTGTTGATCTTCTATGATATCCCTTCAATACTAAAGGCTAAGAAATTGTTATACATCTCTTGTGCACTTTGACTAATGAATTTCTTTCTCATGGTACCATCCTTCTTCTTTAAATCCAACTCCCATGAATACATCATCTTAAAATATCGCTCTCTTTTAAACTTTAGGGCTAGAAATGATCTGAGGTGAAATTCCTTCACTAATCCCCTCTATTTATAGGTCTAAATTCTTCCAATAACTTTTAGACACGTTTAGAAACTGCCAAGAAATGTTTTTGCTAGGCGGTTTTCCCTTCTAGAATATTAATTTTGCACATGTTTTTAAGCTGTCGCGCTTAAGCGCCGGATCTGGCGCTTAAGTGCCAGTGCATATTTTTGCACAAGTTAACTTAACATCCAAATTCTCTTTTTAACATGTCCAAATCACTAATTTAAGTCTTAAAATCAATACTAACACATAATAGTCTCAAAAATACTATCCTAATTTTCTTAATCACACACAAAACATAAAAAAAATAAAAACACACTGATACTTATGGGTTGCCTCCTACAAAGCGCTTGGTTTTACGTCGTCAGCCCGACGTAACCAGTGCTTACTCTGGTTGACCCAACATCATTTCATATTTAAACTTCTACTGATCCCCTATAAAATAAGGTTTCAGTCTATGTCCATTCACTTTAAAGATTTTCTCAGATTTAGAATCCTTAATATCCACAGCTCCATAAGGATAAACTTTAATCACAATAAATGGGCCTATCCACCTGGACTTAAGTTTGCCTAGAAATAATCTTAACCTTGAATTATATAGCAAAACTTGTTGCCCTGGTTGAAAATTTTTAGTAAGAATCTTTCAATCATGCCACATCTTTATCTTTTCTTTATAAATTTTGGCACTTTCATAAGATTCATTCCTTATCTCTTCAAGCTCATTCCTATAGGACAAGCTTTCGATCATGCCACATCTTTATCTTTTCTTTAATAATCTTTTCTCACCAGTATTTTTCAAATTATAATTGAATTCTTTAACTGCCCAATATACTTTATGCTCAAGTTCAACTAGTAAGTGACAAGCTTTCCCAAATATTAGCCTATATGGGGACATTCCTATAAGAGTTCTCTATGCAGTCCTATAAGCCCGCAAAGCATAGTCAAATTTGACTGACTAATCCATTTTTGTTGGATTCATAGATTTTTCCATAATTCTATTAATTTCCTGGTTGGATAATTCAGTCAAACCACTTGTTTGAGGATGATAAGCAGTAACAATCCTATGATATATATGATATTTCTTTAATAACTTCTCCATTATGACATTTTTGAAATGACTTTCCCCATCAGTAATGATAACTCTTGGCATCCCAAACCTACAAAATATATTCGTTTTCAAAAATTTTGCAACATATTGATCATCACATCAAGGTATTCCATTTGGATAAATAGTCCACTACTAACAGAATATATAATTTCTTGAAAGATGGTATAAATGGTTCCATGAAATCTAATCCCCAAACATCAAATATTTCAACTTCTAGCATATAATTCAGGGGCATCTCATTTCTTCGAGAAAAAATATTGCCTACTCTTTGACATCTATCACAAGTTTTGATATAGGCATTAACATCTCTAAAAATTGTAGGCCAATAAAATCCAAATTGTAAAATCTTGTATGATGTTTTATCAACACCAAAATGTCCACCAAAATCTAATTAAAACATTTTTGGACAATCTCATAAGTTTCTTCTAATTGTACACATCTTTGAATAATCGGATCCTTTCCTTCTTTATATAAAAATGGGTCATCCCAAAAATAAGTCTTAGCTTCAGAAATAAATTTCCTCTTCTATTGGAACGTCATTCCATAGGATATAATGTTATTAAAAATAAAGTTCACAATGTCAGCATACCACAAAATATGCCACTCATTAATAGTGAACAATTTTTTATCTGAAAAATGTTCATTAATTTCATTTTCAAAATAGAATGGCTTTTTGAATCGTCTCTAGAGGTCAGAGATTGTTAAATGCTGACCAAACAAGCAATCTGAGTTCAAATTCTGATGTTCGTAAGCCTCGTCGTAAAAGACGACCCAAGAAGAAAAAGCAGGTGAAACTTCAATACTATTTTCATTTTATCCTAATGTCTTAATATGGTGACATTCATTTTCTTATTTGCTAACAAACTTTTTGTTCAAAAGCATATACTATTGCTAATAACT
>NW_018165640.1:31941-43327 GCF_001263595.1 Phalaenopsis equestris
AAATTGCCATCATACATCTTTGAAATGTAGCAGGGGCATTACATAAACCAAAGGGCATTCTTCTAAAAGCAAAATTACCATAAGAACTGGTAAACGGCCCAGCTAGTCTATCCAACATTTGATCTAGAAAGGGTAGTGGAAAGTGATCTTTCCTGGTGGCAAGATTTAATTTTCTATAATCAACACATATTCGCCACCCTGTAACTTGTTTGGTAGGTATTAACTCATTATGTTCATTTACAGTTACAGTTACTCTTCCTTTCTTAGGAACACAATGAATTGGACTAACCCATGCACTATCTGAAATAGGGTAGATAATTCCAACATCTAACCACATTAAAATTTCTTTCTTAACAACATCTTTCATAACAGGATTCAATCTCCTTTGCGGATCAACCCTGTGTTTGTAGTTCTCTTCCATATGAATTCTATGCATACAAATTGAAGGATTGATTCCTTTAATATCAACAATTGTCCATCCACAGACTTTCATAAAATTTTTCAGAATTTTCATCAACCTTTCTTCTTCTTTCATTGTTAATTTTGAGGAAATTATAACAGGTAAAGTAAAGGATTCTCCTAAAGAGGCATATTTTAAATGATCAGGAAGTAATTTCAACTCTAGTTCTGGAAATTTTTCAATAGATGGACAAAATGATTTATCTTTCTCTATCTTGTCCAAAACTTCAAAACTTTCTCGAACATAGTTTGAATATTTCTTAAAAAGATCTTCACACTGATCTAATTCCTCTTCTTGCTTGTGTTGCAAATCTTGTTCTTCAGATTTTTCATCATAAGTAGTCTTGAAATGACATTCACTTAGATATCTTATAACATCCATCCTGAAACATTCATCATCTTTATCTTTTGTCGGGTATTTCATTGATCTTAAAATGTTAAAAGTAACAGTTTGGTCATTGACGTGCATTGTTAATTCCCCTTTTTGCACATCTATCATTGCTCTTCTCGTGGCTGGGAAAGGTCTCCCCAAAATGATAGGTATATCTCTATCTTCCTCCATATCTAGCACAATAAAATCAATAGGAAAGATAAATTGATTCACTTTCACTAGGACATTGTATATAACTCCTTTAGGGTATGTTATCGAATGATATGCTAACTGCAGAGTTACAATATTAGGGGTTATTTCTCCAAATCCCAATCTTTGAAATATTGATAATGGCATAACGTTAATGCTTGCACCTAAATCACATAAAGCTTTCCCCTAAAATCTATCTCTTATTGCACATTGAATTGTAAAGCTACCAGGATCTTTAAGCTTTTTAGGAAGCTTCTTCTGAATTATCGCTCTGCACTTCTCACTAAGTGCAACAGTCTCATTATCTTCAAATTTCCTTTTTTCTGTTGAGAGTATCCTTCATAAACTTTACATAGCTCGGCATTTGTTCTAAGGCTTCAGCAAATGGAATATTAATTGTAAGCTTCTTAAATATTTCCAAAAATTTTGAAAATATTTCCAGAAATTATAAGTAGTTGTGTTGGTTTTTGTATCTCTTTGATCAACACCAAAATGTGCGGTGTGCTTGCATGACACACAACACATTTTGGGGTCCCATTTGTTGACCTCACTTGTTGCTTAGGTCTAGTCTTTCCTACTTAGAAGCCTAGGATCTAGCCATAGGACTTTTCTGTTGACTATTTCTAGAGGACTAGTAAGTGAAACCTTACAATTAGAAAATCTAAATGCCTCTTTGCTCTCTTGAATTTATATATATTGGTTCTAAACTCTAGCACTTAGTAGGTGGAGCCAATATTAAGGAGATCAAGAAGAGTCCCCACAGGACCGTTTAGCCTTAGGGTTAGCCCTGGGTGTTGTGGTTATGGTCAGTCTTGCACACACACACACACACTAAACCCTTAACCAAACATACTTAGCTTGCTCCCCTACTACTTTAAAAACTCATGTGAATGCCCTACGCAAGGGCTTGGCTAAGACCAACACACAGAGGATCCAAAATGGGAGCTCCCTTGGTCTTATGGAACCATAAGGGTAATTTTATGATTAGCATCTTCAATTGACCCCATTCTATCCAAATACCAAAAATTTTTTTTCCCCCAAACTTTTTCAAAAATGCCAAATTACCCTTAAAAACCTAAAGTTCTCAAAATTCCCCAAAACACCCCAAAATTTCCAAAATTCCCAAAACACCGCTAACTTCACCAAAATTACCAAAACGCTCCTCATGGCCCAAAAATTCCAAAAATCTCCAAAATCATTGAAAAACTTCCAAAACCAATCTTAACCACTCATTGGACCTAATTTGACTAAATTGACCAAATTTGACAAAAATCACAATTTTACCCCAAAATGACATAAGTCTCTAAATCACCCCCAAATTTCATCAAATTGATCTTAAATTTCCTCATTTTCAAATCTAAACTTAATTTTGTCATGTCAAACCTAATTTTGAACAAATTAAAGCCAAATTGAACCCAATTTCAGGCCCAATTTTCAAGCACAGTTTGAACCCCCAATTCGACCATGAATTCCACCAAATTGAATGATTTAACCTATCTAAGTTCCCAAAATTCACTTTTGAAAATCTTTATAACATTCTCATAGACCAAATTGAGCTCTTTATTAGCCTTGACCTAGCCCCAAGCATAGCCCAAATTCAACTCAAACAAAAATCCTTGATTTTGCCCCAAGCTCTCCAAATTTAACTTCATAACCCTTCAATCTTCAACCCAATTGGTTTCCAAATGCCTTTTAAAAGCATCCTACATCAAATTGACAGATCAATTGGGTTAAATCTAAGCTCTAGTCCACCTAAAACCTAAGTCTAAGCCAACTCATACATTTTGAACCCAAACCTTAAAACCCACTTAGAGCTACTTGGTTTGACCCATCTTGAACCACCTCAACAACCACTTGGACCTTAAGAAACACACTAAATGCTCTTATCACATCTTATAGTACCATGGACCAAAGGTCCCATGATGTATGGGATCCATTCCCATTTTAGGCCAAATGACACATGCTTGAGGTCAAGTGATTGAGCCTCTATTCTAATCACAATTAGACCTCCCCCATGTTTCCTTGATCCATCTAGCCACCTCACTTAGCCTGGTCGTCCGGCCTAGTGGACGGGAAACCCAAAATGAAAGAGCCACCCCTTGGTTTGAACTTAATTGAGCCTATCCTATGTGGCTAACTCTGATTGGCTAATTACGCCGCTCAACCCTCCACATAAGCACCATTTTCTAGCTCTTGGATTGCCCTGATGGCCACCCTTTCCCCTTCTATTTAAACATCACCTTTCATGTCCATGAAGAGAGTACTTCCAATTTCTTGAGGACATCCCTATAAATTGCTCACAGAGCTCTTTTTGACCTTCCTGAGTTTGATCCCACCATCCTTAGCCACTCAAGCCCACTGCGTGAGCTCAATTTTGAGCTCAAAATCTATGAGGTTTTCTGTCACTCCACCAAACTCCAGAAAACTCTAAATTGAACCACCCTTGAGCTTCCTTAGACCAAATGAAGAAATTCTCCATCAAAACCCTTCTCTATTAAGCCCTTTGACCCACCTCTAGACCAAGGCCACACCACCCATTGATCTACATCTTACCTAGACCTTACACTAACTCAA
This sequence comes from Phalaenopsis equestris, assembly GCF_001263595.1. NCBI lineage: Eukaryota > Viridiplantae > Streptophyta > Magnoliopsida > Asparagales > Orchidaceae > Phalaenopsis > Phalaenopsis equestris. Next base: position 35,555 of record NW_018165640.1, read on the forward strand.
ACTAACACCTCGAGGTGGTTTGTTGGACCCTACTGAAGCTTCCACAAGCACCCAACCAAGGTCTTGCCTCTTTGGCAAAGGTATATTTCAAAATCCCCAAATTTCCCTTCAGTTTCATCAATTATGAAGAGAACTTGTATTTCATAAGCATGTAACCGTATAGATAGGTTCACCTTGACTAGATGAATATGTAGGAACAGACCCCATGTGATTTGGTTAAGTATTAAGAGAGAGAATAAGGTTTTAGTGTTGACAATTCTCGATTTAGAACAGATGGGGATGATGAACGGATGTCATCCATTCACGTGTGTATCGATCCAATAACGGAGGGAGCATCAGACAAGAGAATGGTTCATAAAGCTCGGACATAGTCAGTGCTGATGCAGAAGGTGGCGTTGAATGGGAGAGTGTCACATGGTTTTTTGAAGCTATCTTGTGTTTGCATGGCAACAATGTGGATAAGTAGATAAGTAGGATATTTTTGGTTTAAATTAATACAAAAACTTAAAAAATTCATAACTCAATGTAGAAAAATCATAAAAAAATAAAAATACCTTCTTGCTTAGCGAATAAAGGAGAATATTATGGAGTAAAAATAAAAATTATTTAACATGAATTTTATTTTTAATTAATTAAATGCTTACTGTAATGTTTTATTTTTAATTATGTAAATAGTGCACACCATGACTTGAAACTTTAAGGGTTTATTTCTCATGATAGTGAGAATGTCCTCTGATTTTTCCAAGGTTAGGGGACACCCCTAACTCTGAATCCTAATTTTTAAGTCTAGTTGCCCATTTTTGCTTTTATTAAGTGTATAAATTAAAATACCAATACAAAAAATTTGAGATTTGTTTTGGTAGGTTCCTTGTGGATAAAGGACTCTAGAAAAATTTAAAATGAATTTAAGTAGATGTTTATGATTTTTTAGTTAATTAAGTGTCTAAAAATTACAAAAATTAAAATAAAAATAATATTTTAAAAAAATTAACAACATTGGTTTCACACTATGAATATTAGTCATTTGAACATTTTTAAAAAAATTGAAGTCCATTTGAGGTATATTTAATACTAAAGTATATTTTTCAAAATAAATGAGATTTTTGCATTAAAATAATTATAATAAATAAACTATAATTAGAAAAATTATAAAAAGTGGCTTTTTGAGTTCCTTGTGCTCAGGAGCACTAATGAAAGATGAAACTTATTTTAAAATTAATAGTTCATTTTTTAGCTACTTTTTAAATTAAAAATAATAAAAAATTGCAAAAATACAAAAATGCCCACAAATGTTCTTAATTGTTCCCTGGTCACTTGAGACCCTTTAAATTTTTTTCATAATTTTCCTAATTTATTTATGCATTTTAAATGCTAAAAATATATTTTCTTTAATTTTTTATTAAAATAATAATAATGAATAAAATAAAAGCTGTAAAAATGAAAATTTCATTTTCCTGAGTTCTCTGGAATTAGAGAGATTTAATAAAAAGATGAGAAGTAATTTTTAAAATTAAATTATATTTTCTATTTAATTAATCACCTAAAATCAATTTAAAAATTATGAAATTTTGTCAAAGTGGTCCTCTGATCTCGATGAATCTCCAATAATTTTCCCAAAAACAGAAACTTTACTTTGATTAATCAAATAAATTATTAATGAAAATCCTATTTTTGAGCTAAAATAATTAAATAAATTAAATAAAATTTATAAAAATAAAAAATTCTCCTTTGATATTTTAACTGACCCATGAGTGAGATACCTTAAAAAATTCAAAGTCTTTTGAGTTGTATACGTTGAGTTATGAAGTGAAGAGCCCTAGTGGCAAAATAGTAATTTTGAAATTTTGATGCCCTAATTAAATTGTAGGTTAAGTAAAAGTGTAAATGGGTAATTTTGATCATAATTAAACCCTTTTAGATGTTTGAAACATAATGGGTTAATAGGTTGAAACCAACTTGTCACATTTTTCATGATAAGGGTAAAATTGTAATTTTATGAATTATTATGACTTGAAGGATAATTCAATTAGATGATACTAAGGTAGTGGGCTTAAGCTAGGAAGATAATAACCCACGTAGTTGAAGCCCTTAGTTGGTGATTAGATGGTAGGCATGATTTCAATAAGAATTGAATTTCATTTCATTTAACATTTTGATTACTGCAAATCTACCCTAAAGATTGGATTTAAGGGCTTGACACTTAAACTTTTTTAATGAGGTTAAAAAAAAGAAACATGATTAATTAATGAATAACTCTGAACACTGCAAGCCCAACCTCAATTGTGAGTACAGGATCCCTAATTACTTGAGTTTTCCCTTAAAGACATCCACTTACATAACTCATTAGTAAAACATCAAGTGAATGTTTAAGTACCCCACCCTTGGGATAATTAAAGTATTAAGGTTCATTGAGTGTAGGGTGTATTGATAGACCAAAATAATGTGTTATTTTAATTATATATGTAATGCTTATTTTTGGTGATATTGCACTTTAAATAAGGGTATTTTCATGTTTTTGTTGCAAGTATATCAATTTTAGGTATTTGGAGCAAAAGTAGCAAAAAAGGATGAAATTTGGAGCCAAAACATGGAATTTTGAGAAAGCAGGCGCTTAAAGTGTCATTTTACAGAAAGCAGTCACCTAAAACGTCAATGCCCAGAACAACGTGGTCTTATGTAAGTTAGCGCCTAAAGCGCCAAACCAGCGCTTGAAGCGCCAGCGATAACTTTTTACAAATTAAGACGGTTCAGGACAACTTTTGCACAAATTTTGAAGGGGCCACTATTTCTAAACACCCCATGAAGTGATTCAGTGTATCTAGACACTTTGAAAGGCTCTTTTATGAAGGGATCTGTCTCTTAGACCAATAGACATATCTTTTGGAATTCAAAAGAGTTGACTTTTGGATAGAATTTTGGAGGGAATTTTGAAGTCTTTTTTGAGGGAGGTGGCCTCTAATAAAAGAGAGGGTGTCTAGTGCATGAGTGTGACATGAAGGTGTGGTGTGAAGAGGGGGTTGAAGAGAAGAAGAAGAGAGGCTTGAGAGAGAGAGAGAAAGTCAAGGGAGTCAAGGGATTGAGTCAAGGGATTGGAGATTTTCTTCAAGGAATGTAAGAGGAGAGGGAAGGTGAGAGATTTCTTCTTCATTACACTTCTAAGAGAGAATTGAGAGTGCTTGTAAAGTGGGAAAGTGCCGAACGAAAACTTCTAGGTATTTGCTTGGGAAGGAGTGTGAGATAAGTTGTGTCTTTTATTTCTTTGTTTTTGTAAACTTATTTTAATATATTAAATCCGTGTTTTGTAATTTCCTTCTCATGAATTCTGAGTAGTCTTCTTTATCCTACTCCATCTTTGAGATATGATTTTGTGAAGAATTGATTTTATTTCTACGATTTTAAATGTCAAAAATTTGTGATGATTTGAACTTTGTTCTTCATTTACTTTTTGATCTAGCCAATTGAAATGTTAAAATGTGTTGAGAAACATATGTTCTGAAAGGGCTATGATTTCTACAGTAAAGTGAGAATTACATTTGATTTTTGGGGAGAGGATGTCATCCCTGGGGTTGAGTGCATATAATGAGTGCAAATAAATAGGAAAACATACTTCGTTGGATGCATAATTGGAGATTTTAGGTGAAAATTGGAGATTTTAAGGTGACAGATTAAAATCTTCAATTTGGTCTAGTTGATTGGAAATTAAAGCGAGATTGTTAGCCCTCAGGTGAGGAAGTAGTGGGAGCTCTGGAGTGGCAACCTGTATCCTCGCAGCCTAACCATGAAATTAGGGACCAAACTCTGGATTAGTCAATGTTATTTATACACTTGTATAAGTGTAGAGGGTATGATTGCTTCTATTTGGCACAAAAAAAATTATATATATATTTTCAAATGAATTTAATTTGTTCACAATACATATACTCATTATTATAAGGGAATAATGCTTTCTTAAATTTGAACTCTTCATCACAAAAACTTTTTTTTATTTTCTTAAATTTACTTTTGAAAGTTTAACGATTAGTTTAATTAACTTATTTCTTTTAACTACATTTTATTTACCATTTACTCAATTACTTTATATTCAAATTTTGTACTTTAATTTTGTATTTTAAATTGTGATTTACTTCATAATCATATGAATTTATCTATAAGCATTTCCAACTTCCATGTGGGATCGATATCTAGAACTTCATTAGAGCTCTTTATTACATGAGTGATACATAGACTTGCGTTATTAGTAGGGGATTTGATAGTATAAGGATTTTTAAAAGATAAAATTATTTTTATTAAATTTTTTTTGTTGAGTTTATATTGCATATTTATTAATATAACTGCTTTGTGTATTTTGTAATATTGAAAAATATTTGCAAAAATAACACACAAATTCGCCGCATCAAGTTTTTGGCGCCGTTGTTGGGGAAGTAATGGAAAGTATTAGTAAATTATTTTATAATTTAAATAATTTCATTAAAAAAAACTATTTATAGTTTGATTTCAAATATTTTCATATTTTAGTGTGTTTGCTTATTTTAATTGTTTATTGTGTTTGTTTATGTGTATTTTAAGATATGAAGATTTAGTACCTTATGATTCGGAGTTAGAAAGAACTATTAGAAAAATTAGAAAATAACAAAAAGAGATAGATAATTTTAGCAAAATGGCTAGCAACTCAAGTAATGCTAGAATAGAAAATTAACATCATCGGAGACCTTAAGGATATAATGTTAATCCTACAACAGATGAAATTCATTTGAGTATACAAAACCTAACTGTAGATGCCAATTCATTTAAGATTAAACCTGTTATTATCCAAATGGTACAAAATAATCAGTTAGGGGGAACACTAACTGATTATCCTAACTTACACCTTGCTATTTTTTTTTGAATTTTGTGCTACATTTAAGTACGATGGAGTGTCGAATGATGCCGTCAGAATTAGACTTTTTCTGTCAGGCTTAGACGGTATCCTTTTTCACTATGGGATAAAGCTAAAATGTGGTTAAATTCATTAGGACTTGGATCTATCAAAATATGGGGAGCTTTCAAAAATTTTTATCTAAACATTTCCCACCTTCAAAAGCTACTAAGCTTAGAAATGATATTACATCTGTTTGTCAGTTTGAAGGGGATTCAATTTATGAAGCCTGTGAAAGATTTAAAGATCTCCTTAGGAAGTATCCACACCATGTGTTACCAGATAGGTTAATAATTCAAACTTTTTATAATGGACTAGTTACATCTCTTAAATCAGTAATTGAAATTGTTACTGGTAGATCATTAATGTCAAAATCATTTGATGAAGCATCTTTTTTAATTGAAGAGTTGACTACTAATAATTTTCAATGTCCCTCTGGAAGGGTGAATACAAAAAAGAGTAACTAGTATTCATGATTCTGATGCAATATCTATGTTGGCTGCCCAAATAGCTGCTATATTGAAGAAGAAGATAAATCAATGTTGAATGAATTATTCTCAGACAACACTTGTGCTTGAGGAAAACTCATTGGGACAAATGATAGAATCTCAATCTTCTTATGAGATCTTAAATGCAATAAATAATCATTCTAATAATACTTATGCAAATTATTATAATCCTTGTTGGAAGAATCATCTAAATTTTTGTTGGAATAATAGTGACTCTAATGCTGTAAATCTGTAATGGGAAAACAATGATGTGAACCCATTGGGAAACTCCAACAATCAAGGAAATCTAACTTATAAATCTTATTACCCTCCAGGTTTTAATAATTTATAGAGTAAGGAGAAGAAGTTGTCAATAGAAGAATTAATACTGCAAATAGGAAGTCAATTACAAAGTCAAGGAGCTGTAATTAGGAACATGAAAAATCAATTGGGATGTATTGATACTACACTTAGGAATAGACCTGCAGGAATATTGTCTAGTAATTTTGAAGTGAATCCTAATGATCAGAACAAAGAGCAAATTAAGGCTATTCAACTAAGAAGTGAAAAAGAATTGGAAACTAGAGTTTAGAAACAAGTGGAAGTTGAAGTTGAAAAAGATGGGGAGAAAAATGAAAAATTTGGTGAAAATTTTCATTTTGAGTCTGAATGTTCTATTAAACCAATGAAAAACAATGTAGAAAGACCACCACCTCCATTTCCTCAAAGACTGAAGAAGAAAAGCAGAGATAACCAGTTTTCACAATTTTTGGAAATATTGAGGAAATTAACAATAAACATTCCATTTGTTAAAGCCTTGGAACAAATGCCAAGCTATGTTAAGTTCATGAAGGATATAGTTAATAATAAAAGGAAGTTTTTAGATTATGAGACTTTGCACTCAGTGAGGAGTGTAGCACTTTTAGAAAAAGCTTTCTAAGAAACTCAAAGATCCTGGTAGTTTTACTTCCTTGTGTTATTGGTGAAAGAATTTTTTGGAAAATTTTTATGTGATTTAGGAGTCAGCATTAATCTTATGCCTTTATCAATTTTCAAATGGTTGGGTCTAGAAGATATTTCACCTACAACTGTAACTCTTCAGTTTGTTGACCATTTGATTACCTATCCTAAAGGAGTTATAGAAGTTATAGTATCCTAAAGGAGTTATAGAAGATGTTTTGGTAAAAGTTGATTAATTTATCTTTCCTGTTGATTTTATTGTATTAGATATGGAGGAAGATAAAGAAATTTCTATCGATTTAGAAAGATCATTCCTTATGACTGGAAGAGCTTTGATAGATGTGCAAAAAGGAGAACTAATTATGAGAGTTAGTGATTAAGAGGTTACATTTAATATTGCAAAATTCATGAGATACCCTAAAAAAGAGCAAGAGATTGAATGCTTCAGAATGGATATTAAAGAATATTTAAGCCATAAATATTCACGAAGACATTTGGAAAAAAATTTGAAAAGGAATATTTGGACTATGAAGATATGTATAAAATTTAAGATGAATCTATGGAAGTTAGTAATGAAGATTTGGATTATGTTAAAAAAAAACTAGAAATGTTATATCCAACAGAAAATGACAAGAATTTGATTTTATCTATTGAGAAACCTCCTAAATTAGAAATGAAAACACTTTCTACACATTTAAAGTATGCATTCTTAAGAGATTTATCCATATTACATGTTATTGTATCCTTAGAATTAACCGATACACAGAAGCAATAGTTGTTGAAAACTCTGAGAAGATATAAGAAAGCCTATGGATGGACATTAGCTGATATTAAAGGAATCAGTCCTTCAATTTGTATGCATAGAATTTTATTGTATGCTCCTTCAATTTGTATGCATAGAATTTTATTGGAAAATCAACATGAACCAAGAGCTGATCCTCAAAGGACATTGAATCCTATGATAAAAGAAGTTATCAAGAAAGAAATTTTAAAATGGTTAGAAGCTGGAATAATATATCCTATTTTAGATAGTGTTTGCGAAAGTCCAATTCACTGTGTTCCAAAGAAAGGAGGTGTGACTGTTGTGACAATGAGAATAATGAATTAATATCAACAAGGCAAGTCACTAGATGGAGAATTTGCATAGATTATAAAAAAAATTAAATTTTGCTACCAGGAAGGATCACTTTCTCTTACCCTTTTTGGTCCAGATGTTAGATAGACTGGCTGGGCACTATCAGGGTTATTTCAGGTTTGATCTTATGGACTTGTCTAAGTGAGACGAACACATCCATACTGCTAAGATACCATGAAATCAAGCTTAAGTAAATGGAGAATCAAAATAAGCTCGGGAGGAGGAGGAGTTTTATACCTTTGCTCTGAGAAGGGAGGCTTCGATCAGAGGTGCTC
>NW_018165640.1:43509-44077 GCF_001263595.1 Phalaenopsis equestris
GGCGCAAAAAAATTGAAGTTTGGTGGAGTGTGGAGGTGTATTGGGTTCTGTCCTAGTTTCCGATAGGGTTTTAAGCTCAAAATTGAGCTCCGGTAATGGGAATGGGTGAGCAAAAATGGTTGGAATGCACTGAGGGGATCTTAGGGAAGCTCTATGTGAAGTTTGGAGAGGCATCTCTAAGAAAATTTTAGCACACCTCCCATGGTCGTGGGAGGTGATTTCTTATAAAAAAGGTCATGGGGTGGCCCTCATGGCATAAGTTTGGGTGCATTATGGTGCTTAGGTGGAGAGCAGAGGAGCTCCATAGTTTGATTTGGATGAGCTGGCTTCTATGTTTGATTTGCGTGAGGTGCCATGGAGGTGGCTCTCAATTTTGAGCTTTTCCAACCACTAGGCTGGCTGGCCAGCTAGGGGGAGGTAACTAGAAGCTCAGGGAACCCAGAAGAATCCATTACAACAATTTAATGCAAATGTGTTTGGATTTGGCAAAGATGTCTTAAGCATGTGCATTTTTGGAAATAAGATCCCTTAATTTGGGGGACCTTTGGTCCATGGCTTGATTTAGGTG
>NW_018165640.1:44395-44648 GCF_001263595.1 Phalaenopsis equestris
GCTTGGGTCTAGCTTGGGTTAGCCTTGGGATAAGTCCAAATTAATTGTTTTAAATGGTCAATAGTGACCTCATGAAGAGTTTGCAACATGAATTGGATGCCAATTTGGATGTTAAGACAATCAATTGGGTGAAATTTGGGGACTTAGCCAATTTGGGGCTAAATTTGGGAATTTTGGATTTAGGCCAAAATCAAATGGATTTGAGACTTCACCAAGTCCAATTGATGGTTTATTTTGATGTATAGGAATGTTA
>NW_018165640.1:44748-45247 GCF_001263595.1 Phalaenopsis equestris
GGGCTCAAATCATGGATCAATTGAGCTTGGATTTGGTTTAGTTTGGTCATATCAAACGTGAATTTGAGTTTAGGATTGGAATTGGGGTCAATTGAGATCAAATTGATGGACATTTGAGTTGGATTTGGGGAAATTTGGGTCTTTAAAGGGCAATTTTGGGATTTGGTTAAAGATGGTCAAATTGGCCAAATTGGGTTATGAGTTAGTCGAGAGAAATTAAATTGGGATTTATTGAGATTTTTTGGTAATTTTTGGAATTTTTGGGATTTTGAGCTCAAGAGGGGTATTTTGGTAAATTAGGGGTGTTTTAGGGGCAAAAGTCCAAGATGGATGTTTTGGTAGAGTTGAGGTACCAATCATCATGAATAAGCCATGGACCAATGAAAATCCCATTTTGGGTCCTCTACATAGTGGTCTTAGCTAAACCATAGCCCTAGGGCTAGTAGGTTTAGAGGACCATCTGCATGAGTATCCCAAAAGATCAAGGGATCTAGGCTAG
>NW_018165640.1:45471-46263 GCF_001263595.1 Phalaenopsis equestris
GAGAGGGTTCCATGTCTAGTTTTCTAGGAATAGTCAACAGGAAAAGTCCTATGGCTAGACCCTAGGCTACTAAAGAGGAAAAACTAAACCTCAACAAAAATTGAGGTCAACAAATGGACCCCCAATGGGTGTGGTGTGCTGGGAAAGCACACCGTGCATATTGGCGTTGACCGACAAGATCAACAAAAACCAATACAAACTCCTAAGTCAATAGACCCGGAAGTATGCGTAGGGTGGTGTGTGTGATTTGTTTCAGTCGGGAAATTAGCAGGTGTGTGTTTAATCAAGTCGAGAAGTAGGGACTCTCGCTAGGAATTGGAGAGTGGATTTTGAGTTATGAAATTTCAAAAATTTACGAAGGATGGGAGTCAACATGTAAGTGTTGACCCCAAGGTGGGACTTGAAATTCAAATATCAACTCGAAAAGAGAGAGGGTGAGAGAGAGAGAGAGAGTCGGAGTGTAAGGACCGACCTCTAATATAATGAATCAGAAATGTAGGACTGATTCAGAAATGAGAATGGAAATGTGGGTTAATTTTCAAAAGAAGGTGTCAGAATGTAAGGACCGATCTCAAATGTAAAGAATCAGAAATGTAGGACGGATTCGAAAGTGCGAATTGAAATGTAGGTCAGTTCTCAAAAGAAGGTGTCAGAATGTAAGGACTGACCTCAAATGTAAAGAATCAGAAAAGTGGGACTGATTCAAAAAAAAGAACTGAAATGTAGGTCAATTCTCAAAAGAAGGTGTCAGAATGTAAGGACCGACCTCAAAGGACCGACCTCAAATGTAAA
>NW_018165640.1:46339-50130 GCF_001263595.1 Phalaenopsis equestris
AAGTGTCGGAATGTCGGAATGTAAGGGCCAACCTCAAATGTAATGAATCAGAAATGTAGGACTGATTCGTAAATGAGAATTGAAATGTAGGTTAATTCTCAAAAGAAAGTGCCGAAATGTAAGGATGAGTGTCGGAATGTAAGGATCGACCTCGAATGTAATGAATAAAAAATGTTGGACTGATTTAGAAATTAGAATTGAAATGTAGGCAATTCTTAAACGAAGGTGTCGTGAATGTAAGGACCGACCTTGAATGTAATGAATCAGAAGTGTAGGACTGATTCAGAAATAAGAATTGAAATGTAGGTCAATGAGAATTGAAATGTAAGTATCAATTCAAAGATATGAGAATTGAAATGTAAGTATCAATTCAAAGATATGAGAATTGAAATGTAAGTATCAATTCAAAGATATGAGAATTGAAATGTAAGTATCAATTCAAAGATATGAGAATTGAAATGTAAGTATCAATTCAAAGATACGAGAATTGAATTGTAAGTATCAATTCAAATATACGAGTTGAATTGTAAGTATCAAGTCAAAGATGTGAGAATCAGGATTTAGGTACTGATTTGAAGATGTGATATGAAAATGAAATTTACAATGAGCTTATGATGTTGAATTTGTAGTAGTGTGTTATATGAGAAGGTTGATTTTGAAGAAGATTTGTCGAGCTTTGTGGAGTTATGTGCAGGATGTGAAATTCTGTGAGGATGTGCAAAGAGTTAGTGTAGATAACGATGGTTGTGTTGCGCGCACAAGGAGTAGGAAATTTCGAAAACGGAAGTATCCACTCAACAGATTTATCTTATTTTCTTATTGTTTTTATCACAATTTAATCTTTCAAAATTTTTTTGTAAAGTTTTAATTTTAATTGGTTGATTTGAAAAGAAATTTGTTTTGTTATTCACTCATTTATGATTATCTTTCATTTGTGTTTTGTTACGTTGTCGAAGACTTGTTGTTTCGTTCTTTGTTCATTGGAACTCTGAACCATCGCATGCGGCTTTCATCCATCGCACAAAAAGGCAAATGACAAAAAGGCACAACTTGAGAGAAATTTCCATTAATCTGCCTCAATAAAGATGCTACAGATCAAATATAGGCTAATGCCTCAAAAGGTACATCATGTAATACATGCCGAAATGCATTGAAAGTCATCTAAAGATATGAGTACATCATAGATTGATTACATAAGATACATGTCATGCTTGTTAAAAGAAAGCAAGTGAATCCTCTGCGCTTGGTATATCGATCTCCTGATCAAGCAGACCTTCTGAGTCATGCTCCAGGATAAGAGTTCTCTTTGCATGTTTTCAGAGGTACAACCTTCTCATAGCTTGTAAGGAAACAGTTCCTCCAACTCCGGGTCTTGCTGGAATCCATATGGTATCTTACTGTCATCCATTATGCGTAAGGTCACGGACACCCTACGGTGTTGCACTCCTGGAATGCAGTGCTTGACAATGTCTGCACCATTGCCCTTCAGGACAAGTACTGAACCAACTGGAAGAGGAATCTCCACAGCTCCTCTGAATTATTACATCGATTTCTTTTCCAAACAGAATATTGCTCTTACTCATGAATGAGACCGTGCAGAAAGGCCTCACAAAGTCATGATGGTCAATGTGTGGGGGAATGCAGTCACCTTCTTCATAAATGTTGATGATGCAACTGTTAAGAATGCAAGTAGCGGGTAGAATATTCCACTTAACCATTCTCTTTATCATCCACTTTATCATCGGTGGTAACGGATCCACTTGGTCGTATCTGAGGGTCCCAGGTGGATTCCCCTGTCTGTCGTTTATAAAATTGTAGCAACATCCGCACTGGATGGTGATTCTTCCCTTTCCCCGCATCCATTTCTTTGGCTCGGGATACGTTCTTTCCATGAGAAGACCCGCTTGACCTCTATCTCTTAAATTGAAGATGCAGTCCAAAATGCTTCTTTCATCAGTTTCAGAGAAAACCCTGGTATATAGCTCTAGGCCCTCCAATATGTTGATAAACTTTCCCTAAACCTCTTCATAGAATTCGAATTCCCTTTTGTTTACCTTGCTTATTTTGTAATATTCTACCATACCGAGAGTTGGCAGCTGCCTGGGGCATTCCTTCCTCCGGGCCTCAGCGGGAATCCAAGCCGGTGCTGGCCGATCCGGAATATGAGATTCAGCCTCAAGCTGGATGTATGATCCTGGGCTCCGTGGTGCGCGCTCATCCGTCCCCAGTGGGACATACGACTCACTTACCATAAAACCTGGAGTTTGAGACTTGTTGGTGCTTGCAGTGTATTTTTCTAAGGTATTGAAATGCTGTAAAATGTAGAAGTCCGGGAATTCTACAAATGCGCCCATGACTGATGTCCTGGCTGGTATCTCGACGTTGCATGTTGGGCAACCTCTGCAGAAGATATCTGGGACCGGGGGCACATCTGATCCTGTCACAAATCCTGACTCTTCATCTGTGGTGGGCAGGCTGGCAGAAGTCTCTCTTAGATCTGGATCATAGATATGTCCCTCAGGAATGGGGGTAAGAAAACCGCTCACGTCTTTTTGGCGCTTGTGCTCCTATTACAGAAAGGCTCTCTGTTTCTTTCAGCTTGCATTTCTTTATTGCGTTCTGCGGAGTGGAGTATTTGGTATTTGTTCACTGTGGACAGCTATTAAGCCCCTTGCTGGAGTAGCTATCGTGGAGGGCAGACGGCTGCGCCCCTCCATCGGATCTCGCTTTTCTATCACGTTTTTACCTTTACGTGACACATCGTCTTGAGTGGTCACCCTCACCAGTGAAGGTAGTCCCTTCTTTTCTTCCTTGCTGACTACGTTCATTAGAGGACCGTCATAGTCCATATCAATCTGGTTGAAATCCATGTTGAAATCTATGACACCTCCTCGTGGTGCCATCTCTTCATTCAGTGCGAGGTTCCAACCATCCTGGAAGGCAAAGATCAGCCTCTGTCTTGACATTTTTCTGCAGATGACATAAAGAAACTTTAGTCCAACCATCCTGGAAGGCAAAGATCAGCCTCTGTCTTGACATTTTTCTGCAGATGACAGAAAGAAACGTTAGTGGGCCGAAGTTCGGCTTGAACAAGAACAAAACAGAGTATTTATTAAAGTAAATTTTAGTTTGCTTTGATGAAAAGGATTACTCATTTTATGTGTGAGTTTTGTTTTAATTTAATTGAATTTTTAAATTCAAAAGTAGAAAAGAGAACGTGTGAAGCTCAAAAATCTTCTCAAAATTTTCATTATATATGACATTAATTACAAAACTTGGACCCGGTCATAGACATATGGCCATATAGATAACCCTAAAACAATCAAAGTTTCAAAGTTTCAAAGTTTCAAAGCAAGCAAAGGCAAGCAGAGGTAGGCGACATCAGGCTGCATAATAGGTTGTTAGGTATCATCCATTTATCGGTAACATGGGTCTTTCACCCCGGAAGTCCACTAACTGGTAGGCTCCTCCTGTATAAACCCTCTCAACGACAAATGGTCCCTCCCAAGTTGGCTCAAATTTTCCACCTATTTTCCGACGAGCAAGAATAGGTCTTTTAAGCACGAGTATGAGGTCACCAATTTTGAATGTCCTTGGGCGGACCAATTTGTCATGGGCTTGTACCATCTTTGCCTGGTAGAGCTCCAAATGTTGCTGTGCTTCCAATAATTTTCCCTCGAGACTCTTCAGTTCTTCAAGTCTGAGTTTTGCACTTTCTTTCGTTGTGAGTTGGTTGGCAATGGAGACTCTAAGAGTTGGTGTCTGGATCTCTAGCGGTAGCACAGCCCCGG
>NW_018165640.1:50149-51718 GCF_001263595.1 Phalaenopsis equestris
GTACACTGAGTGGGAGTCCTGAAAGTCATCCGGTAGGCCCACAAGGCTTCTAACAGTTTGTTATGCCAATCCCTTTTATTTTCATCCAGTGTTTTCTTCAAAATCTGCGCCAGTGTCTTGTTGAAAGCTTCAGCCAGACCATTTGCTCTGGGATAGAAAATTATAGAGTATCTCCAATCTATCCTATGTCTTCTGACGAAATTGTTGATCTTCATACTTTTAAAACCTATCCCATTATCATATATTATTCTTTGCGGTACTGCAAAACGGTAGACGATTTGGCTTTTGATAAATTGAAGGACGTGCTGTGTCATAACCTCATGCAACGGTACTGCCTCTACCCATTTGGAGAAGTAATCTGTAGCGGAAAGTATGAACCTGTGTCCTTTAGAAGATGGAGGGTCTATCGGACCTATTATGTCCGTGCCCCAACACTCGAATGACCGCGAGGCAACAGTTGGGTGTAGCACATTCGGAGGCTGGTGTAAGACCACCCCATGCACTTGACATTGGTGACATCTTCTGGTTGTATCCATGCAATCGGACATCATTGCTGGCCAATAATATCCAAGTCTTTTCATCTTCATTTTCATTTTTGGTCCCACCACACAATCCGGCATGTACCTCTTTGACAATATTCTGTGCCTCGACTCTGCTCAAACATCGTAGCCACATTTGGTCAAACGATCTTCTATGGAGAACATTTCCCACCAGAGCGTAAGACATGGCCCTTCTTGTGATATGGTGTGCCTCAGACTTGTCCTCCGATAGCTTCCCAGTATGCAAATATTCTATTAATGGCTTGCGCCAATCTTCGTTGATGTCTGCAACTGTATTTATTGTTTCTTCATTTTCAAGCTTGTGTAGGGTTTTGAAGTCGTTTTGAGACAAGACTCGTCTTCCTTGCACCGTGAATTCGATGGAATCCTCCAGGGGACACGCCATTTCCTTAGCTTGTTTTGCTAGAGCGTTAGCACGGAAGCGTTGGCATGAGCATTATCTCCCCGAGGAATCCGGTAGATAGTCACCTCAGGAACCTGCTCCAAGAGCTTCATCGGTACTGGTGGTATTCTGCTAACCTTTGTTTTAGAATTCAGTATTGTCCGACGACTTTTTGGATGACGAGTTGTAAGTCGCCATAGATAACAATATCCATTATATCCATTGATATTGCTAATTCCAATCTGGTGATTAAGGCTTCATACTTTGCTTCATTGTTGGAACATGTCTCTGTTAGGTGGTATGAGAACCTCAGCATACCCTTATCTGGCATGACAAAGATCAAACCAATCCATGTTTTGCCAGGTATAACAGTGTCTGATCCTTTGTCTTTTTTGGCTGGCAAAGCTCCATCAAAGTACATCTCCCAGTGTTATGCACTGGAGAATTCCATTTGTAATACTTGTTCATCTGGTAATTCGTTAAGGGTGTGTAGTGAGAAAATTTGCTAAAATTTGTCCCTTGATGTCGGCGCTATTTTTGGTGTGGGGTTTGCCCGTAAGAAGTTGTCGATCATCGGAATTGAAATCCCGTTGCCCGCTTCGGAAGGACGTTTTTAAAAAAATTTAG
>NW_018165640.1:53187-53730 GCF_001263595.1 Phalaenopsis equestris
AAAAGGCAATTCCATTAATTCATTAGAATCAACATCCAAATTTACATGTTTTTCAAGATCAGTAGAGGTAGAAGCACGGTAAAATTTGATCGGCTTTGAACCAACACTACAGACTTCCTTGACCTCTAAACTCTTGACCTTTTGAGGGAGAATCAGAGTGAGGGTCATAATATCCATATATTGGTTTATCCGATCATACATCATTTCATATTCATTCCTCTCTGTATCTTCTAGGGATATCTCGTACTGAGGCTTCTTCTTTTTGTCATCATTATTTCATCTTCATAACTGTCTTCATCACCAATGTTGATAGTTGGCCTAGTCCGTTCAACAATTAAGTTGATCTTTCCTTGTCCGCATCCCTGGCCTCGACCTCGGGTGCGTGAACTAGAAGAACCTCCACCAACTCGTTGTAGGCTAGTGGTAGAAGGTTGTTGAAGCAGAGTTGTATGACCTCCTTTTTGTGATCCTTCTGAATCTTTATCTCTGTTTGTCAGACTCTCGCGCGAGAAGACAGTCTTCTTTGGAGACGCGTAGTAGGCA
>NW_018165641.1:0-16080 GCF_001263595.1 Phalaenopsis equestris
TTATTTTGAAATCCTTTATGTCAGTATAAATAAGAAAGGTTAAATGATTTTTCCAAAAAGAAATTTTATTTACATTATTTTTAAATTTATGAATTACAATTTAGAGAGTTGTTTTGGAAATGAAAAAAAAATCCATATTTATGCACTCTTAATTGATATAGATGATTAAGAGAAAGTAAAGAGGAAGATTAAACTTAAAAAGAGATCTTTAGAAACTTGAGCTAAGTAATTATATTTCTAAATTCCAGTAATTTTTATTATTTCAAAATATATGTTCAATTTCATGTACGTCATAGTTCAGTTATATTGAAATAACAATAGATTTTTCATTCATATTGATAGACAAAAAAGATATGTAGAATTTGCATGATACGATATATAAGAATGATAAATAACTGCACACTGGAGTAAAAATGCATGTTACATGTAGTTGCAAAACAGTTTAGTTTAGTAAGATATCAAATTATTGCATGACTTATATTCTAGTAAAATATGTGACATATTATCACATTATTGCTTGCATTTTAGAATTTTAGTAAACGTGCATATATCAATTTATTTCAAAACTTATAGATATAGTAAATTATATTTATTCACCGGTAGATAGCTGTAAAATATTTCATAGAAAAAGAATATATGATATAGAAGAATTAAATAACTTATGTTTATGTATGTTTGTACGTTCAAGTTAAAAAAGAGTTCATCCTCTAATAGTATAGGCAAGGGATGCCAATGCACCGGCGCGCATAGATATTTTCTTACCACCGAATATAATTATAATATTTAGATCACTAACCGTTGTACTGATGGGAGAATATCGATCAAGGGCTAATAGGTCGTTTACTACAAATAACTGTGCTTTTTAGATCGATAATTGTTGTGCCAACAGGAGAATATCAACCAAGTGCGAGTAAGAAAGTCTCCACCTAAGACAATTATGATGTTTAAATTATTAACCGTTGTGTCGATGAGATAATATCAGTCAAGAGTGTTAGATTATGTTTTGACAGTGCTCCTAAGAGAAATGTGAATGTTAAAAATATAAAATAAAAAAGTTAAAGTTAGTGTAGATAATATCAGTCAAGAGTGTTAGATTATGTTTTGGCAGTGCTCCTACGAGAAATGTGAATGTTAAAAATATAAAATAAAAGTAAAGTTAAAGTTAGTGCATATTAGAAATTTTGATTATTTTTTATTGAATAAATATCATGAATATATTAGATTAAGCTTTTGATTAAGATAAATAATTGAGATATTGTTAGCTAAAGACATGAGAGGAAACCTAAAAGGTAACTTTTTTATTTTGTTCATTTAATTGAATCTATTAGTATTTCTTTCATATAAATAGTGGATAATAATAATTAGTGATAGCAATAGAATAATAAAAAACTTAATTTTCACCGTCCGACTACCCGTTCCCATTTTAGTTGTTGTAACATCTGATTTCAGTTACCCGGAAACGATGGAACGAATGAGGAGAAATGACAAGACAAAAGCCAAAGGAGTGAAAGTAAGGGGATGGTAAAATGAACTAAGCAAAAGAGGAAGCGAGTGTGGATCGACAAGTCAAAGAGGTGAATTCGCTTATATAAGTAATAATTGGCTTACCTAGAGAGCCTATACCCTGGCCAATCGAACAAAATCATGATACCAATAGGAGGCGGCGTCTTCGTCACACAGAGAAGGAAAAGGAGGTGATGAGCCCCTTGTGTGTAGGAAGATTGTTGCATGAAGAAGGGAGGAGTTTTTTATGGGCTAGGACTCGACTGAGAGTACTTATAACAGTAAAACATTTAACAAGAATTCAATAATTATAATATATATATATATCATTAGGATTACATAAAATAAATATGAAAATTTAATACTTAAATAATAAAAAGTAAATAATTTATTTAAATAAAAGAATAATTAAATTTTATACCCATAATTATTGTAGGCTTAAATTTTAAAAGGGTTGAGGATAAGACAAATTCAGAACAAACCATTCGACATCAAGTTAATACTCCTATTTTTAAATTATATAATGACTTTTGTATCTCTTCTAAACAAATTTTGAGATTGTTATTTACGCTTAATTAATGAAATTAATTTTTCTGTTATTAAATTTTATCTGTCATTTCGATGCAAATGCTTATAATCTCATATTATAAAATATTTAATGCATTATAGTATTATATGTTGAGTGATGTGAAATTATGAATGACATGAATTGTGTAAATTGATTGTATGTGCATGACTGACAATTGTGGAGTCACCTCTTGATGGTACTAGTGAGAAACACTAATATACTCATACACGTAAATGATAAAGACATTGAGCAGCACAAAATTTTAGACCATACTCCTATGACGGTTGTACAAATATAGAATTTTTGATATAGTGAGATTCATTGAATAACATATCAAATATTTATACTGATTTATAAAAGGTTTAATTGGGATGCATATTGCTTTATTTTTTCAATGTATTATTATAATATAGAAATAAGAGTATTCACTGACTTGTTTAGCACAGTTATTTTAAAATAATTTTTCAGGTTAATTAAATTAATTAAAAAATGAACAATAAAAGACAATGTGCAAAAATACACGGACGACCAGTAACAAGGTAAATTTAAAAATATTACCTTAAATTAATTTGAATAACAACATTTTCATCTGTTAAATTGTAAATAAAAATAGAAACTTAATTCACATAATTTAATTGTTTGTTCCTACCTTGATTAATTTGAAACCCTGGGTCGAGTCTTGTCAAAAGACAGATATAGAAAGGTATTGGTATAGTATTTATATTGATTTATTAAAAAATTTAACTGACATGAATATTGCTTTCTTTTTTCGTTGTATTATAATAGTAAATGAGTATGAGCATTCACGAGCTTGTTTAGCTCACAATCATTTTACAGTAGCTTTTCAGGTTATATTAATTGTTTACAAGATGAACGATAGAATAGAAAACGTGTATAGAAAATGTAATAAACCAGTAACGAGGTAAATTTAAATATATTGCATTAATTTAATTTGATCAGCCGCTTTTTCATCTAATAAATTATAGATAAATATATAAAATTTAATTCAAATCATCCGACCGTCTGTTTCCACCTTGGTTAACTTCAAACCCCGGGTTGAGTTATGACAAAAGATAAATATAAAATGATACTGATATAATAAGATTCATTAAATAACATGTCAAATATTTATATTGATTTATTAAAATTTATACTGACGTACATATTGCTTTCTTTTTTCATTGTATCTTAATAGTTTATGAGTATGAGTATTCACTGGCTTATTTAGCTAACAGTTATTTTACACTAGCTTTTCAGGTTAATTTGATTGTTTAAAAGAAGAACGATAAAGAAGAAAACGTGTATAGAAGATGTGATAAACCAATAACGAGGTAAATTTAAATATATTGCATTATATTAATTTGATTAGCAGCTCTTTCCTTAGTTAAATTGTAGATGAATATAGAAAATTTAATTCACACTATCTGATCGTTTGCTCCCGCATTGGTTAATTCCAAAGCCCGGGCCGGATCGTGACAAAAGTAGAATCAGAGCAAAAGGTTTAGAATTAATTAATATAATCTCGATAAAAGAGCTAATATTGTAATTATAAGAAGATTTAAAAAAAATTAAAAAAATTAAAGTTAACTTAAATTAATAATTATATCCATTCAGACATAGTGATACACCCAAAATTATAGAAGAGAATCAAATAGAAACAAAGAAGTACATCTTATTATAAATGTGAACGTCCTAACCTAAATGATGGCAGCGATAACTCGGTTGATTCAGGAGTAGAAAGTAATGTGTTCGTTGTGCATAAATAATTGAAGATATTTCAAGATCTGTGTTCACTTTTGTTAAGGGAACTGAAGACCTAAATGAAGCGGAAAATTGGTTAATGAGGATAAAGATTATATTAGATAGCATGGCTTGTTCGGATGAAAGAAGAGTAATGTTGGCAATGTTTGTGTTGGATTAAGAGGCCAAAAAGTGGTGGTGTAATCAATGCCAGGACAGGTTATGGGACATTCAACATGATGATAAGTTGGGAGGAGTTTGTGGACTTTTTAGAAAGTGGTTCATAACCTTATTCGCTCGATGGCAGACGTAGAACAAGTTCAGCAAGTTGAGGCAAGAAGAGGAAATGATCATGCAGTACAAAGCAGAAATCACCGCATTGTCAATGTATGCACCATAATTGATTGCTACGGCAAAAGAAAAGTATTATAGATTCCTTTCGGGATTAAAGGATTCGATCAGACAATTGTTGGTACCTTTAGGGATCAATGAATAATTGCTAGTCGAACGAGCTAGAAGAGTGGAGATCGACTATTATCATACTTAAAAGCGTAAGAAGATGCAAAAGAGGAAGAACACTGAAGAAAAAGAAAATGTGGATCAATAAGAGGGATCAAACAGGAAGAAATCCAAAACAATTCGGGTGGAATTATCAGTGGTACGATACAGGATATTGTAGTCACTTGTGCTGAATACGGAAGACAACATAAAAATGAATGTTTGATTGGTGCCATCAGCCTGGTTATATTGTTCATTTTCAGGCCAGAAGAGCGCCGAAGATCAACAATCAAGTGGAGCTCCTTCATAGAAGACTGTAGGTGGGCAGAAAAAGATAGTCTATAGCTTCAGTTCTGACCCAAAGACAATCAAAGTAACATGTAAGACCTCGAGTATATTCCCTTACTGATAGTGAGTCAAAAGAACCAACTGTTGCGGATGGTGAAGAGGTTCTAAAGAGTTTGGCGTTTCTTACATATGTAAGGGTATTTTCCTAACATACTCCTTTGTTTCAGTATTGTTATCCGAAGTATAGTTGATTCGCCATATATCGAGTCTTTACCATTATAGTGATTACTTTTCATATTACAAATAACCCTTAGTTTCATGGATTGTGATGTTGATCAGCTAAATGAGAAATAACTTGAGGTCGTTTTATGAATTTTTGTGAGGAAGATTGTAAGGCCCGATCTCAATCACTTAGGAGAAGAAATGAAGGAACGAAGGAGGAGAAACGACTAGTCAGAAATCGAAGAAGTGAAAGTGAGGGGATGGTAAACTGAACTGAGCGAGAAAGGAAGCGAGAGAGGGATTGGGAAGTCGTTTGTTTGAGTGGGAGAGTGTCGAAGTTGGGCCCTCATGCGTAGGAAGAAGACTGTCGCGTGCAGAGGGGAGGAGTTTCACATGGGTTAGGGCTCGAACGAGAGGATTTTTAAGGGTAAGATATTTAATAAGAATCCTCTAATTATAATATATAAATACGAAATAAATTCCTTCCTAATCAAACATGTAGATTGACACTTTCTAACACTCCCCCCTCAAGTTGCAATAAAGCCTTGATCCCATTAAGTGTGGTCGGCTACTTGAATCTTTTTTCTCCATTGTGTCCTATTGTCAAAAGTGTCCTATTGACAAAATTTTTAATTCTAATAAATTAAGATCATTTTTATACAATATGTTCAAGTCTTTCTAGGTCTACCTCTGTCTTTCTTAACATAAGTCAAATCTAAAACATCTACTCTCCTAATCGAATCATTAAATGGTCGACGTTTAATGTGACCAAACCATCTTGGATGACTCTCTCTAATTTTGTCCCCCACTGGAGCTACACAAACACTATTACGGATATATCCGAATATATTCATTTCGCATTTTGTGTCTAAGTGTAAAGCCACTCATCCATCTAAGCATCCACATCTCGACAAAACTTAACTTGTTTTACGCTTCCCTTTTAAAGGCCAACATTCAATGTCATAGAGCATTGCAGGTCTCATCACCATCTTATAAAATTTTCATTTCAACTTAAGCGATGCTATTCTATCACACAATAGGCCCGAAACATTCTTCCACTTCAACCAACCAAGTTGAATGCTACTAATAACATTCTCATCTATATCACCATCACTTTGAGCAATTCACCATCACTTTGAGCAATAGACTTTGAGCAATAGACCCGAGATATCTTTTAATAATTTGATCACTCATAGTTACATATCTGTCACTAGAGCTACCACTTCTATAATTACATTCCATGTATTCAATTTTAGTTCTACTCAGATGAAGGCCTTTAGACTCCAATGTAGACCTTCATAATTCAAGTTTTTCTTGAACTTTTGTCTTGTCTTATGCATAAAAATGATATCATCAGCGAAAAGCATACACCAAGGTACATACTCCTGTAAATGTCTAGTAAGCGCATCCCAAACTAAGGAAAAAAGACATGGGCTTAAAGCCAATCCCTGATATAATTTAACTGGAATAAGAAAATATTTGTCAATCCTCCCCTTAGAACATATTTAACCGCAAGTAATAGCTCTAGTATACATATCTTTTATTACTTGAATATAAGTCATAACAGCACCTTTCTTCTCTAGAGCTCTTGAATATAAGTCATAACAGCACCTTTCTTCTCTATAGCACCTTTCTTCTCTAGAGCCGTCAAAAGGATATCTCTAGAAACCTTATCATAAGTTTTTTTTAATAAAAAAAATATATGTAGATCCCCCTTATTCTCGTTTAAATTCTCCATCAAACCTCTCAATAAATGTATAGCTTCCATAGTAGACCTATCCGGCATAAATCCAAATTGCTTACAAGAAATCATGGTAATACGTCCTAACCTATGTTCAATTACTCTATCCAATAATTTTAAAGTATGACATATCAGCTTAATTTCTCTATAATTTGCACATACTTTTGCATCCCCTTAACTCTTAGAAATGGTGACCAAAATACAATTCCTCCACTTTTTAGGCACCTTTATTAGTTTTTAAAATAATATTAAAGAGTTTAGCCAAGAAACTACCAAATCTCCTATACATTTCCACACTTCAATTGAGAAATCATTTGGTCCTACAAATTTTTCACCCTTGGTTTTCTTCTGGGATTGTTTTTCGTATTCATATGTACCATTCATGTTGAATAAAATGAATCAATAGAATAATTATTCCTCTCCAAATTATTTTCTATAAACAATCCTCTGAAAAATATTATTCAGAAAAATATGCCAAATATTTTTCATAAGAAAAAGAAATATAAAAAAAATCAAATGATACAAGTATAACAAAACTGACCACTATACAAATAAATGCATAGATAAAAAGAAAATAAATGAGTTTAATATTGATAAAAATAATAAGCAATCTATCTTTAAAATAATCTTAAA
This sequence comes from Phalaenopsis equestris, assembly GCF_001263595.1. Classification (NCBI taxonomy): domain Eukaryota; kingdom Viridiplantae; phylum Streptophyta; class Magnoliopsida; order Asparagales; family Orchidaceae; genus Phalaenopsis; species Phalaenopsis equestris. The sequence goes on from NW_018165641.1 coordinate 7,194, forward strand.
TTCATCTCATGAATATTCAGAGACTTCTGACAATTCAAAAGAAATTGAGGACAATTCCTCTTATTCATCAGAATTTGATGATAATAATTGCACATCAAAATCTGAGTTCAAATGTAACAATGAAAATTATTAGTTATCTATAGTCGAAATGAACGACTTATTCACTTTATCTTATTCAATTAAAGAAGAAATAATTAAAATTGCATCCTAGATTGAAGATGAAAAGACTCGAAATAAATTGTTTAAAATAATCATCAAGTCTAAAGGAGAATCTCTTTTTTAGATAAAACTCTTTTATCTGGATATTCAATAAAAGAAATTTTAAATAAACCTTTAATTTTAAATATTAAAAATTAACTTAAGACTATAAATGAGTTTAAAAAATAAAGTTAATACTTTAAAATTCGAAATAAATATTTTCCGAAAAAAATCAAGAAAAAACAAACACTGATTATTGAAACTAGAATTGAAAATTTTTCTACCTACTAGAATATCGGTTGAGAAAGAAAATAATCAAGAGCAATCTTTTTTAAATTCTTTATAAAAAGCAAATATGCATAAATAGTTTATAACCATTACTAAGAATATAAATCAAGAATATATTTTATCTAATTTTACAGCTCTTGTTGACAGAAGAGCATATATGAACTGTATTCAATAAAAAATAATACCTTATAAAAATTTTGAAAAAATCACGTAGCAATTAACTTCTGCTTTGTGAAATAAAATGAAAATAAAATATAAAATTTTATTTGCTAATATTTGCAATAATGATATTTGTATTAGTACTTTTTTTTTTTTACGAGTTAAAAATTTAACACAACATATTATTTTAAGCACTTTGTTCCTATACAAAATTTTGTTAACCTGGCATTTATACTAATATAATTGGAAAAACAATTATTTTTGAGTTTATTACTAATCCTATTGAAATCATTTTCAATGAAATAAATAAATTTATATTAAAACAAAATCAAATTAATTTTCTAACAAGAATAAATTACTTTGATATCTAAAGAAAAATTAAAAAAAAAATTCTATAAAAGAAAAAACTTCTACTTTACATAATAGAACGTTAAATGAAAATTACAGTGAAAATCCAGTTGTTCTTTGGAATAGAAAAAAGTACTGCATTTTTTTACCGTACATCGATAATTTCGATGAAATAAATATTAAGACAAAGGCACATCATTGTCAAATGAATCAAGAATATTTAAAAGTTTGAAAAAAAACTAATAAACTCTTTAATAAAAAATTAATTAGAAAATCCAGTTATCCCTAGAACTATATTGCATTTTATGTTATGAATAATGCAGAAATAAACCAAGGTTAGTAATTAATTATAAACCTTTAAATAAAATTTTAAATGGATTCAGTATCCCATACCAAATAAAAGAGATTTACTTAATCGCCTAAGTAAAGCGATAATTTTTTTCTAAATTCGATTTCAAATATGGATACTGACACATTCAAATAATTGAGTCTGATAAATACAAAACGACATTTAATGTTTTGATTGATCATTATGAATCAAAATGTTATGTCGTTTGGTCTAAAGAATGCTTTCCAAATTTTAGAGAATAATGAATGAAATTTTTATTCTATATTCTGATTAATATTAGTTTACGTTGATGATGTTCTTGTTTCATGTAAATCAAAAGAAAAACATTTTAATCACTTACAGACATTTCAATGTCTTATCAAAATAATAGGCTGGTAATTTTTATGCCCAAAATCAAATTATTTTAAACCGAGATACGATTTTTGGGACATAATATTGTTTGGAATATAATTATTCCAATTGAAAGAAGCATAGAATTCACTTCTAAATTTTCAGATGAAATTATAGATTTCCGTCAATTACAGCAATATCTGAGATGTAGCGAATAATTATAAAAATATTATTTTAGATACTGTCATTCTTTACAATCGCTTAAAGAAACAGTATAATCTATAAACAGAAAATCATAAAATTGTTTAATTAATGAAGCAAAATGTAAAAATGTTAAATTATTTACATATTGCAGATATGTTTCTTTCTAAAATAATAAAGACTGATGCATCTAATATTGGGTATGACCAAAGCTTATAGCAAAAAACTTTAATACCGAAAAATTAGTTCGTTTTACACCTGGAAAATGGAATACCACTAAATAAAATATTCAGCCATTAAGAAAAAATTATTTTTTTGTCGTTAAATGCATTACAAAATTTCAAGACGACTTATTAAATAAAGAATTTTTATTACGAATTGATTGCAGTTCAATTAAGTATAAACCACAAAAGATGTAAAAAATATTATCTCCAAACAAATATTTGTCAATTGACAAACATAATTATCTTGTTTTAAATGATATTGAATATATTTTAGGTAACTCTAATTCTCTACCTGCCTTTCTCACTCAATCTAATGTGGTTTCATTAAAATTTTAAGTTCACAGCAATATTTATATTGAAGCCCAATAGCCTTCACATCAGAAAACAAATTATTTCAATCTCCTTATCTGTAAATCCAAAAAGTCACAAAATTTGTGCAAATATTTTTAAAAGAACAAAGTCTCAAAATTAAGTTAGAGGATTATGAAATTAAAAACCCATGAAAAATCCATGAAATACATTTAGGTACAATTGTCTACGCGCGAAATAATCTTGGCCGCGAATCCTACGAAACAAACCTCACTTCATTACAATATGTTAAAAACCTACACAATTATAATAAACCATATAATTTTATTGCATATAGCAATGCGACAATAAATCGCATCTTGCATCACAAATATTAGGTTTAACTACTTTCCAGACCAAACAAGATGAATTTATTCATAATATAAGTAATCAGAATAAATTATTTCTTTTTAATTACTGGATCTATGTCCAAGCTATGAATCGAGTTTTTTTGCTTATTAATCCATGGCATAAACATTCTTGTTTTTCGTGTTAATGCCTGAAATTTTAACTAAAGAAACTTGGCTTTTCGTGTTAATGTCTGAAATTTTAACACAAGAAATAACAAATTGATTTTGCAATGGTGGGACAAATTTGGGGCCACCAATGAAATTCTTCCAGAACTAACTACTAATCCCTATCCAACATGGGTTCTCTCTACAACTGGGTAAAATTAAAAATATTTTTTTAGCCGATGGAATGTGCAAACTATTATTCTTCTGTCAGATACAAATTCTATGGATTTTCATCTGGAGTCTATGTCACCAAAAAAGAGCGTCAACACCAAATGTTTATGACGCACTTTCTTTATCAAATGGTGGTCACAAATTATTGTCGGCGACAAAAAAAATTCAAAACAATAGTCATCACAGCCAATATTGTAAATAATCGAAAGAAGAAATCTCAAAAATTTTCCATAAAGAAAATTCATGACCAAATTAAGAGAAAATATCATAGCGAATCCTCAGATCATATCATGCGATGAATATAAGAGCACTATCAAAAACAGATGAAAGAATTATTCGAATCAGAAGACGGCATGTCAGTCTCCAATTAGGGGTCAGATGACGAAGAAAATTGAGAGCGAACGGTGACCCACATTAGCTTGAATTAATGACAGAAAAATAAAGAATGTTTAAAGTGGACCTCCCACTGAGGTCACTTCAGAAGATGTTATGGGCAATAATTTTGGTGGTTAAAATAGTACCGGTTGGTGGAATAGTGATTGCAATAATTCCGGTAGATGTAATTGTATTTTCCGTTTTATGTCACATCCAACGGATGTGTTATCTTTTATTAAATTGTATTGTATTAGTTTAGAGTCAACCATCAGATATAAATAAGAGTGTTATGTTATATTTAAGTGTGCAAGTTTTTCCTGTTTTAATTGAAATATATTAAAACAGGAAAAAATTATAGAACATCAAGCTTGAGGAGAACATCAGACAAACTGTTTATCTCATAGCATATGACTCTCTAAAAACTTGCACATTTAAACAGAACATAACTCACTTATTAACAGTTGAGGGTGAACTCTAAATTTAATATATTATAATTTAATAAAAGACAACGCATCCGTTGGATGTGACATAAAACAGAAAATACTATTACACCAATCAGAATTATTGCACCTACCATTTCACCAATCGGTACTATTTCAACCACAAAATTTATTGCTCAAAATTTCTTTTGAAGTGACCTCAGTGCGCGTTAACTTTAAGCATTCTTTATTTTTTTAATATTAATTCGAGACGAGGTAAGTTAACATTTGCTCCTAATTTTCTTCGTCGTTTGGCCTCAGATTAGTGATTAGAGATTGGTATGTCGTCTTCTGATTTAAATAATTCTTTCGTCTGTTTTTGATAGAGCTTCTATATTCGTCGTTTGATCTGATCTGGGGAATCGTGAGGATATTTCCGCTTATTTGGTCATGAATTTCTTTTATTGAAAATGCTTGAGATTTCTTCTTTCGATTATTTTCAATATTGGATTTGATGTTTTTACTGATTTGAATTATTTTGTCACCGAAAATAATTTATGACCACCATTTGATAAATAAAGTGTGTCATAAACATTTGGTGTTGACGTTATTTTGTTGGGGAATCGTGAGGATATTTCCGCTTATTTGGTCATGAATTTCTTTTATTGAAAATGCTTAAGATTTCTTCTTTCAATTATTTTCAATATTGGATTTAATATTTTTACTGATTTGAATTATTTTGTCACCGATAATAATTTATGACCACCATTTGATAAAGGAAGTGCGTCATAAACATTTGGTGTTGACGTTATTTTATTAGTGACGGATTCCAGGCAAATATCCATGGAGTTTGTGTCTGGCACAAGGATAATAGATCACGCATTCCATTAGTTAAAAAATCATTTTCTTATTTTGCCTAGTTGTGGAGAGGAGTGAACCGATGTTGGATAGAGATTAGCAATGGGACCTGGAATGATTTCATTTGTGGTGTCAAATTTGTCCCACTATTGTAAAAACCAATTTGATATTTTTTTTATTTATTTAAAAATTTAGAAATTAACACGAAAGGCCAATAATAATTATGTCGTAGAATAATAAACAAAAAATCTCAATTCATAGCTTAATCATAGGTCAGAAATTAAAAAAAAAATTTCTGATTACTTACAGGATGAATAAATTCAACATGTTTAATTTAGAAATGAGTTAAACTTCAATCCTTGTGGTGCAAGATGCGATTTATTGTCGTCTTGCGATATGCATTAAAATTATTTGGTTTATTATAATTGTGTTTATTTTCAACACATTGTAATGAAGTGGGGATTGCCCTGTAGGATTTGCGGTCAAGACTACTTTCCACGTAGGTAATTGTGTATAGATATATTTCATGGATTTTTCAAGTATCATTAATTTTATAATTCTCTAGATTAATTTCGAGAATTTTTTCTTTTGAAAATTTTTGCACAAATTCTGTGACTTGAATTTGTAGATCAGGAGATTGAAGAGGTTTGGTTCCTGATGTGGAGGTAGTTAGACTTCCATATAAATATTATTATAAATTAATAAATTTTCGTTGAGTTACATTAGGTTGACCCCTACCACTCAACCCCCTCCCGAAAAGGTCGAAGCACCCCATTGGGATGTCATTCTAAACGATCCACCCGTCTTTTTTTCCTGCAAAAATTCAGGAGCGAAAAAGGCAAAGAATTACAATTGCCTGAAATATATTCAATAACAAATTCAAAGCAAGATCATTGTTCTTGCCAATTGGCAAATTTTTGTTTGGAAAAAATATTTTTGACATCCTTTCGTAATATATACTTAATTGAACTGCAGTCAATTCGTAATATTTTTCTTTTATTTAATATATTATCTTGAAATTTTGTAATGCATTTAACGACCGAAAATATCTCTTTCTTAATGGTCGAATATTTTCTTTTGAGTGAAATTAAATTTTTTAGATGTAAAACGAACTAATTGTTCGGTATTAAAATTCTTTTGTTTTAGTATTCCGTCATAGTCAATATTAGAGACATCAGTCTATACTATTTTAGGAAAAAACGGATTTGCAATATGTATACAATGTAACACTTTTAACTTTTGATTAATTAATTGAACAGCTTAAGTATGATTTTATGTCAATGGATTATGTCGCTTCTTTAAGTGATTTTATAAAATGACACTATCGAATCAAGACTTTTATAATAATCCGCTACATAATTGTGCGAACCCAGAAAACTTTGTAATTGACAGAGATCTATAATTTCATTTGAAAATTTCGAAACGAATTTTATGTTTCTTTCAATTGGAATAATTGTATTTCGGATAATATTATGTTCCAAAGACCGTATCTCGGTTTGAAATAATTTAATTTTGGGAACAAAAATTACCAGCATATTATTTTTGACAAGTCATTGGAATGCCTGTAAAAGATTAAAATATTTCTCTATTGATTTAGAGAAAACAAGAACACCATCAATTTAAACTAATATATAATCAGAATATGGAATAAAATTTTCATTCATTATTCTCTGAAATTTATAAGTATTTTTTAGACCAAACGACATAACGTTCCATTGATGATCAAACGGAACATTAAATGCCGTTTTATATCTGTCAGAGTCAATTATTTGAATCTGCAAGTATTCAGATTTATAAGTATTTTTTAGACCAAACGACATAACGTTTCATTCATGATGATCAAACGGAACATTAAATGTCGTTTTATATCTGTCAGAGTCAATTATCTGAATCTGCGAGTATTCAGGTTTTAAATTGAATTTAGAATAAATTATCACTTTATTAAGCGATTAAGTAAATCTCTTTTATTTAGTATGGGACATTGAATCAATTTTAAAACTTATTTTGAAAATTTATAATTGATTACTAACTTTAATTTTTTTTTGTATTATTCATAACATAGAATGCAGTAAACCTCCAGAGAGAACTGAATTTTCTAACTAAGTTTTTATTAAGAAGTTTATTAAAGTTTTTTACAAATTTTTAAATATTTTTTATTCATTTGACAAGGCCGTGTCTTTATCTTAATATTTCTTTCATCGAAATTATCGATATCCAGTAAAGAAATGCAGTATTTTTTCTATTCCAAAATGCAGATGGATTTTCAACGCAAATTTTAGGAAACAATTTTATTATGTAAAACATAAATTTTTTCTTTTATAAAATTTCTTTTTAATTTTTCTTCTATAGATAGAAAAATAATTTCTTCATGCAGAAAATTAATTTGATTTTGTTTTAACTTAAATTTATTTATTTCATTTAAAATAATTTCAGTGGAATTACTAATAAACTAAAAAATAATTATTTTTCCAAACCTATCAGAATAAATGTCAGTATTATCATTTTTATTAATTGACATAATTTTGTATAAGAACGAAATTCTAAAATAAAATGTTGTGTTAAATTTTAACTAATAAAAAAAGAGTATTAATGCAAATATCATTTTTGTAAATATTAGTAGAGAAAATTTTATATTTTACTTCCATTTTATTTCTCAAGCAAAAGTTAACAGTTGTGTGATTTTTTTCAAAATATTTAAAATGCATTAATCCTTCTTGAATACAGTTCATATCTCCTCCACTATCAACTAGTGCAGTAAGATTAGATAAAATATATTCTCAATTTACATTCAAACTTATGGTTTTAAACCATTTATTCATAATTTTTTTTCGTAAGGAATTTAAGAAAGATTGGTCTTGATTATTTTCTTTTTCGAATGATATTTTAGAAGGTATAATATTTTTTAGTTCTAGTTTAATAATTTAGTGTTTATTTTTCTTCATTTTTTTTAAAAATATTTATTTCGAATTTTAAAATATTAACTTAATTTTTAAAATCATTTATAGTCGTGGGTTTATTTCAGCATTTAAAAGTAAAGCTTTATATAAAGCTTCTTTCATTGAATCTAGACAAAAGAATTTTATTTAAAGAGGATGATTTTTCTTTAAACTCGATTTTTTTAAACATTTTATTTCGAATCTTTTCATCCTAAATTTGGGATGCAATTTTAAGTATTTCTTATTTCATTGAAGAAGATAAAGTAAATAAGTCGTTCATTTCGACTATAAATTTGTAATAATTTTTTTTTATTATATTTGCACTCAGATTTTGATTTTAATCTTTTAATCCTCACTAAGCCTATTTTTTTATGACAAATGCACATGCAAAAAAGCACAACTTTATATTATCACTCAATTTTTCCATCAAGCAATTGCATTTTAAGAAATATTGAATGATATAGTTTGTCCTTAGGAGAGGAAGTGTCACTAACAAGAATTGTGTTGGATGGAGATGCAGAAATATGGAGTAGGAAAAACAAAATTAAGTTCTGAAGCCGATCAATAGACGGATTGATTGAGAGAATTTTGATGAGAATTTTTCAATGTGGTGACATTTAGAATGGATAAGACTGATGCAAGGGCATGCATAAATATGTGATCCATTGAGATTAAAGTTATAAAATCAATGAGGTGTGCATGACAACTGATTTAGAATGCAGCAGAGGCAGTCCAAAACAGATTTATAAATGCCATAGATTCTTATTGAGACTAAGATACAATACAATCAAATAACATTTAATTTCCTTAGAGATCGATAACTACACTATGCCAATGGAGAGTGCCAGAAGATAATTCAATTTGCAGATCATTTAAAAGAGCAAACTTTAGTAAAAAGACTAAAATATGGAAAAGTTCACAGACCTCTTAGTCCAAACAATTTTCTCTATCAAAAAAGTCTACATGTGAAAGTCAATTTGATTTTAAGAACAATGAAAAATATGAAAAAAAATCCTTAAGGTAATAACTCTTTCAAAGACTAACACTTGCTTTTGACGTTATCGACCAAAATATATAGCTAAAAATATAGTCTATTCACGTTAAAACTAATCACAATTGGTTACTCAATCTAGGGTATTTGCCTGTCAAATTGAAAAGCTAAAAAAAA
>NW_018165641.1:16167-19202 GCF_001263595.1 Phalaenopsis equestris
TCAGTTCCCTATATATATATAGAAAAGTCTTATATATTTTAACCATCCTTAAATTATTATATTTACTATGTCTATTCAAAACAAACTTTACAATATTTATTCAATATGGAAGCCTCTCATTCTTTTATTTTAAGTATTTAGTTAAATCTGTTGACTTAAGTGCTTCATTAATATTTACTTTTTTATCTTTTGTGACGCCAAATGAATGTTATATGAATGCTAAAACTATATGCCAAGTAAATTTAAACAATTGTGAGAAATTTCGCGCACAGTTAACTGCATTGATACAATCTATACTAGATACAATCTTCAAGATGGATTGACTATCAAGTCATTTTATAACAATAGATTATAATAAAAAATTATCGAATTTAATTTTCTATGAGAAGAAGAAATCAAATTTTATGTTGATTGAGGTTTGTCATCGATGTTGATAACTTTCAAAACTTGAAAGTCAACAATGCTTTCTTGCCCAAGTGAAAAATATGATAATAAAAAAAGAGATTAGAAAGATATATCAGCATTAAATGAATAACTACAAGCTTTTCTAAATAATTGATCAAAGCTAGCACCTATAAGAGAGATAAACTACACAATTGATTTATTATCAAATTCTGAAACTATTATAATAGTATTGAATCAAATGACAATTAAGAAATAAGAAGAGTTAAAAAATCAATTATCAAAAAAAAATATCAAATCTAGTATCTTATAGAGAGCACCAATACTATTTGAAAAGAAAAAGATAAAACCACATGATATGCATTAATAATAGAGTTAAATAATGTATCCTTAAAAAGAAGTATCACTTATCAAGGCCAACAAATGATGGTCATTTTTATCAACGAGAAGGACCTTCAATTTTCACAGAAATTGACTTATGACCGAAATATTATTGCTTAAACATTAAAAGAAAGCAGGAAAAACTGTAGTAATAATGATTTTGAGATTATATCTTTTGGGTTGATTAATACTCCAACACTATTTATGAATTTGGTGAAAAAAAAGTTTTAACCATTTGTATATATATTTTTTATTATATTTAATCATGGGATGAAACCAATCACTAAAATCATTTTCATGTAGTTTTACACATTAAAAAAATGAAATAATGCAGATTTCTTGAAATGTGAATTTTGGTGATGTTTTTCTTGGGCATGTAATTAACGATGAGGTTATCTCAGTGAATCAAAACAGGATCAAAGCGATTGTAAATTAGACATGATTAACTATAAAATGTAAAAGGTTATCTTGCCCTGTGGGATACTAGAGGAGGTTTGTTAAGGAATTCGATCAGTTTACTTTGATTATCAATGTTAAATAAAAAGTTGTTAAATTTGAATGGTGTGTTTAATATGAAGAAAATTTTTTGAAAACTTATCTAATAATTGCATCAGACATTTCATCAGACATGGAAGGATTCCAAATATATAATGATGCATCATTGAGGGGATTAAGTTGTGTCATGCAGCACGACAGAGTAGTCGTTAATACTTTAAGATAACTAAAAAAGCTAAGAGAAAAAACCTACGCAATGCATGATCTAGAATTCACAACATTAGTATTCGTAATCAAAATATGGCAAAATTATTTAGATAAAAGTTAGATGCCAAATTTTCACTGATCAATAAAATTTGAAGTACAATTTAGCTTAAAAAGAGGTTAGTTTACATAGAGTTTTTTTCTTAAATAAATAATATTTCTCCCTCCGGCAACCCCGCTCACTCTCAATCTCACACCCAACCCCCTCTCCTCTTGGCTTTCACATCTCCACCAACCACCATAGTCGTTGTCAGCTGCCTCCTTCCTAGCTGCTTCTACCATCTCCCTGCCAAGCCATCTCCCTTAACAAGAAACAATTTCCTTCTCCACTTCCTCCATACCACTCAATGTCTAACTATATATTTTTTTTCTTTTTTTTCTTTGTTTATATGGGGTTTCTTCAAGGGTGTGATTATTTGCTTGTTCAAACTTTTTTTCTCAAATTCAATTTTTTTAGGATTTTCTAAAAAGGCAAGAGGTGTGGAAAAGAGCGCATACTCTCATATAAAGGATCTGGCATTTAGGCATAATATACAAGTAGAATTTAGAGAAAATGACAATAAATATGTTTTTTTCTTAAAATATATGCTTATCTAAAGTGCAACTATTGTAGAAAATTTGTTAAAAGGGGTGTTACAAGAAAGAGAGCACCTTTTCAATCTCATCAGAATATACAAAAGTGCCTGAAGAGTGAAGAGGTGGAAAAGAAGATTCATACATATGTGAAGAAGGTAGTAATGTCAAAGCATTAAGCAGTGACACTTCGACTATAAAATAGATGTAGAATCTTATCATAAATGTGAGCTTAACGGTAAAGATTTATCATCTTTATTACGACAAATGTCAACTAGAGATGCAAAAAAAGGACATATGGATTAATACATAATAAATCTAAAGGATAACATTACTAAAAAAGCTCCTAAATTGCTAGAGAAGCCTGTAGACATGTACATGCATATTAAAAGATTCTTTTATAAAGATATCATTCCATTTATGTGACAACTTCGCCTTACTATTTCAATATGATCAGTTCCCTATTTTCTATGTTCAAGGGCTAAAAATCATTTTATGTAGGTATAATACGAGGAACCGAGACAAGTGAAGAAAATCGTATTCTCTTATTTCTTAATTATCATAATTATAAAATTTCAACTCTTTTCCTTATATAATAAGGAACAACTCGGGGAAAATTAATTACAACAATTATAATTTCAACTCTTTTCCTTATATAATAAGGAACAACTAGGGGAAAATTAATTACAACAATTATAACTTACAAAAGAAAACATAACTAAAGAAGGAAAGAAATGTGACATAATAATGAGAGAAAAAAACAAAAAATTAAAAACTCAGAATTCCACTCCCCCTCAAGTTGGGTTGTCGGCAGCTAAAAAGAAGAATGAGAAATTGGTGGGTTGTCCGTAAGAAGCTGTCGGTCGCCAGAATCGAAATCCCGTCGTCCGCTTCGGAAGGACGTTTTAATTTATATATAT
>NW_018165641.1:19901-21269 GCF_001263595.1 Phalaenopsis equestris
AACAACCTCGAAATCCTATGGATTGTTGTTTAATTTCTAGGAAAAAGAATGGTTTTGCTGGGGAAGACATGTTTTGCTGTTGAAAATGGTCGTGTTGCCCACTACGCTAGCTCCAAGCTCCCCGACATTACGAGTTTAAGTTTTCTAGGGTGTTCAGTTATGGTGTTAAATCAAACGGCCCTATGGTTGTAGTACTCTAAACATCCTATGCAAAAAGGAAATATGTTTGAAGTTATATAATATCAATGCAGGAACAAACAATAAAATGCACATGAAACAGTAACAGGTAGAAACAGGAACAGTATAACATGCTATACGAGAAGAACAGTAGTAAGTAGAAACATGAATAATATAACATGTTGTACGGTACGGTAGCAGGTAGGAACAGAAATGGTATAACATGCTGTATAAGAAGAACAGTAGCAGGTAGAAACAGGAAAATTAATTGCTGTAAAATGTAAAGCAAACTTGTACGCCCGTGAGATCCGCTGTTCCTTAAGTATAGCAAGTCTAAATGCATCGCAAAAAGCGAAGTTTGAAAGAAAACGTCATCCAGGAAATTCGAGGAAAAGCGGAAAACTCGAGAAAAATCAACGAAAAAGACTCAAGTAAAAGAAAATCCTCAAAACTCCTAGAGAAATCCCGAAAGAAAGAAAAAGTAACACGAGTGCCCCATCTCAAAGCTTCGATAAAACAAAAAGAAAATTCGGATGAGGGGGACCGCAAGCACTCGTATGGGACTAGGCTCAGCTAGATTTATTCTTGAGGATCCACGAAGGCTACTCGATCACCCGAATGTATAGAACCCGAAACTCGTCTAGAAGTGTGTCTTGAACCTCACTTAGAGGACTATTTCCTAGTCTAAACAGGTATTCATCAGGTAGACAACCAACTTTAAAATGTATTTTAAAATTTATGTTTTTGACATACACACAAATTTTAAACATGCAAAGAAGAGTTATCAATTTTGTTTCATAGAAAAGTATGTTTTCGTTTAAAAATAGTTTATCAAAACTTATCTTTTTTTTTAAAAAATTTTTGTTGTCCACGAGTCGATTACGCTACCAGGCATAGAACCGCCAACAACCTGAGGAGGTTCGAGTTCCCGCTAGACTTATGTCGGTGAAGGATGTCATATCCTATTGTTCATCAAATGCTTGGATCTTGATGTTATAGAATAGGGCATCTTTCTGCTCTATCTTCGGTGTGCCTTTATCATCAACACCGTACGCCCCAAAACGACTACTTGCGACCTTGCTTGATGGTTTCACATATAGCAAAAGACTATACGTGGACATTTATACAGCGGGCATAAGCATCGAAAATCGAACCAAGAAGCAAGGAAAGAAAAGAACAAAAATGAGGTGA
>NW_018165641.1:21431-21660 GCF_001263595.1 Phalaenopsis equestris
GTAAGATTAATCAAATCAACCAAATGCTCTCCCAAATAAAGCTTGCAAATCTTCCCAAACCCCAAAGTTGATATCAAAATCTTCCAACTTTCGAATTAATCCATACCCTCACATATCAAATAAGCATAGAAATCTTCCCATAAAATCACATAAACGCTCACGGTCGTGGTCAATAGAGAGGAGGAAGCAGCCACCAAGGCTCTCGGCCAGGGCAAGGAACGGAGGCAAA
>NW_018165641.1:22121-22519 GCF_001263595.1 Phalaenopsis equestris
CAAAGCCAAACCGAGCCCAGCAGAGGCCAAGCAAAACAAACATTACCCCAACCAAAGCCAAACCGAGCCCAGCAGAGGCCAAACAAAGCAAACACAGCCCTCAACTAGGGCCAAACCGAGCCCAGCAAGGCTAAAACAATCAAACACAGCCCTCACTTTAGAGCCAAACCGCGTCCAGTAGAGGCCAAACATGAGAGCTCTCACAGCTAGGAAAAGAGCTTTAACATCTTAATAAAAGTCAAGATTCAAGTCTCCACAAAAGTCGACATCCCGTACTCTTGAAATGAAAAATCGAGCACCATCAAAAGCCCAAAATCGAGCCATTCAAAGCCCAAAACCGAGTCCAACAAAATTAAAATTCAGACTCCCATAAAGCATTAAAGATTCAACCATTTCAA
>NW_018165641.1:22618-23971 GCF_001263595.1 Phalaenopsis equestris
CCCTCAGAACAAGCTATAACACTTTCCAAATTAAATAAGTTTTCTCATAGCATACATTTCAAGCCAAGGAAAGCCACAGGGAAGCCAAAACCGAGCCCCCCAAACATGCATAAAACAGTAAAATGAACTCCCTAGCTTTCATGAAAGGCCAAATAACCTCTCCAATATTTCATGTTAAACGAAAGATAAGTAAAAGCTTCATAATACTCATCCCATTTAACAATACACATCCCAACATGCTTGCAAGAGAGGTAACATGCTTGCAAGAGAAGCAAAAAAATTACTCTAGAGTTATGTCTTAACTCCCTAAATATTTCTAACATAAACATGCCACAATAATCATAAAGAGGCCATAGACTCCCTAGTTTAAGCAAATAACCAAGTTTAGCTCTTAGGACATGCCCACATTTCATTTTTTTTTACATGCTTCTAGAGTGAATGCTTCGAAGTATATGAAATTAAAGAGAACTAGCATGTTGTATTATCCAACAAACTATACTCAAGGCTCGGCAAAGGGAAAACCGAAAAGCAACAAGGAAGCAACGAGGCACTGAGGAAAAGGGGGGGAAGAAGAGTACCTCTATAATGCCAAAGTAAAGCACTGCAACACAAGAATTCACCTCAAAGAAACGTTCTCACAGAAATCTCCTCTTGGAATTCTCCCACACCAAAAATTTCTACTCCCCTTTTAGAAAACTTTTTTTTAACCCTAAAAATTGTATTACTCCAGAATCATATCTTAACTCCCTAAATATTTCTAACTTAAGCATGCCACAATAATCATAAAGAGGCCATAGCCTCCCTAGTTTAAGCAAGTAACCAAGTTTAGCTCTTAGGACATGCCCACATTTCATTTTTTTTTACATGCTTCTAGAGTGAATGCTTCGAAGTATATGAAATTAAAGAGAACTAGCATGTTGTATTATCCAACAAACTATACTCAAGGCTCGGCAAAGGGAAAATCGAAAAGCAACGAGACACTGAGGAAAAAGGGGGGAAGAAGAGTACCTCTATAATGCCAAAGTAAAGCACTGCAACACAAGAATTCACCTCAAAGAAACGTTCTCACAGAAATCTCCTCTTGGAATTCTCCCACACCAAAAATTTCTACTCCCCTTTTAGAAAACTTTTTTTTAACCCTAAAAATTGCAAAAGGAACTGTCTTTATAGGCAGAGAAGAGAGGAGAAGAGAAAGAAGATCACCCCTCGACCCACGGCACTCGAATCGGGCCAAAAAAGAAAAGGACACGCCCCCTGCTCACAGAAGGCGAAGCTACCGAAACCTCTCGGACCGAGCGGCCAGCCTAGTGGCAGCGAGGGGAGCATCGGGGAGAAGAGAAGATATTGTCGGTC
>NW_018165641.1:25530-31618 GCF_001263595.1 Phalaenopsis equestris
CAATATTTTATAAATCATCTCCAAATGTTCTTTATTCAGACTATTCATATATTGACTCACAATGTTGGCATAGTAAGTAATATTAAGTCTAGTGTGTGATAGGTAGATAAGCTTACCCACAAGTCTATGATATCTACCATTTTTCACAGGTGTCTTTTCTCCATCTAAATGCAACTTTTTGTTGAAATACATAGAAGTCTCAGCTGATTTGCACCCTAGTATTTATGTCTCTTTTAGTAAGCCTATGTAGTTTTTTTGAGATACCACAATACTCATCTTGGACCAACCACTTTCATGCTCGTAAAGTATCTCATCACTATAGATACTTAATTTCAAACTCAGTGGCAAAAACCTCATTAATCTTCACAATCTCTTTTTCATCATCACCTATCAAGATAACATCTACAAAGATAATGAGTATAACCTTCTTACATCCCTGGGTATGCTTTATGAACAATGTATGATTTGCTTGGCATTCGATGTACCTATTAAATTTCATCATTTTAGCAAACATGTTGAACTAAGCTCTTGGAGATTGCTTGAGGCCATAAAATGACTTTCTTAATTTATAAATCATATGTTTTTTTAAGTCATCTTCCGGTCCTGATCGAATTTTCATATACAATTTTTCTTCAAGATCTCCTTTAAAATTGCATTATTGATATCAAGTTGTTGTAGTTCTCAGTCTTTGTTCACTAAGGAAAAAAGAGTTCTTACAGTAACTTGGCCACTGGAGCAAATATCTCTTGTAATATATCTAATAAAACTGAGTGAACTCTTTGGCCACAAACATATCCATGAACCTATCGATGCTGCTATCTGCTTTTTACTTTACATTAAACACTCATTTGCATCCCACGGGTCTTTTATTTGGAGGAGCATTGCAAAGATCCATATACTAATAGGTCAAAAGCTTGGATCTCCTCTTCAACTGTCTTTTCCCATTCTGGACTTTAAAGTGAATCAAAAATGAATAGATATCAACACACTACAAATATTAGATACAAAAGTTTTATAAGAGTAAATAACATCTCATAAGCAACATAATCCTATATAGGATAATTTAAGCAATTTTCGTTGTCTTCTCCACTGGATTCCACCTCCCTTGGAATTTTAGAAATGTGTGAGTTTAGGTTTGGTAATAAACAATCACGTGATTGCATATTATGTTTATCCTGTTCATTGGATCTCTTTCTCCTAGTATTCGTGATGTTCCTTGTTGTCAAGCTTAGTTTGGACATTCTCAATTGGTTGAACATGAGAGATAGGATGATTAAAGTGAAGTAGAATAGGTTGTAATGACTCTAGAACAGTGTAAGTATCTAGAGTAGTGTAAGGAAGTGAAATAGGTTGTGAGGACTCTAGAGTAGTGTCCCAAATCTGACATTCACCTATTCTCTCCCCTAAATATTGAATTTGGGGTAGTAGAGTTAGTTTTTAAAGAAGATAATAGTTATGATGACTAGAGACTAGTGTACCAAGTCTAATATTCACTCGGACTCTCCCTTTGAATATCAGATTGGGGTAGTAGGGTTGATTTTCAAAGAATGTAATATTTATGGAGTAATAGTATATTCTTGTAATGGGAGAATAGTGAATGTACCCATTTTTGTTAGAGGCATACCCATGAAAGATATATTTGATGAATTTTGGGTCAAGTTTTGTGCAATTTAGTTGGTAAATGTGAACAAAAGAGACATCCAGATACTTTTATGAAAATATTAGATGAAAAGACTCTGACATAAGGGTATTTTTTTCATCACAACATTGAGAGGGCTTTGAATCTAAAGACTCTGCTTAGCGTTCTATTAATGTGGAAGGTGGTTGTGACACAGCATCTCCCCAGAAAACTATTGAGACATTGTGAGAAAGCATTATAAACCTAGACATCTCAAGAAGGTGGTGTTTATTCTTCCTTACACCTATCCCATTTTGTTGTGGAATTTTAACACATGAAGTCGCATGAATGACATCATTCTTTACAAGGTAGGTTCTAAAAAATAAAGTTAAAGTTTTTTTTGCATTATCAGTTTTAAGGATTTAAATTTTACATTGGAATTAAGTGGAAATCATGTTACGGAATAGCTAAAGAATTTGTGAAGTTTTAGATTTTTTCATAAGAAATATCCAATTAGTTCTATTGTGGTCATCAATAAAGGAGACAAACCACTGCCTCCATTGATGGTTTTGAATTTTGATGGTCCCCATTTGTCACTGTAATGATAGAGAAAGACTGTGAGGGTTTGTACTAAGAACAAGAGTAGAGATGACGAGTATGTTCAACCAATTGGCATGTTCCGTATTGATGTAACTCTAACATTTTATTAATAAAGGGATGGGGGTACAATTTTACAACATAAAATAAATCGGAATGACCTAGACGACAATGTCATAACAAAACTTGATTTTCAATAAACTCAGACACAATAGACTCAGAAACATGGGAAGAAGAAGGTAAAAAAGACGTGTGTGTTAAGAAAATAGCTTTCTTTAGGAAGGTATAGACCTTAATACAATTTAGCACTGTCAATCATCATTCTCGAATCCACCACCTAAAATTCACAAGAGTTGGAATGAAATTTAGTAACACAATTCAAGTCATGAGTAAGCTTGTTAATTGAAAGTAAGTTGCAATTTAATTGGGGAACATATAACACAAAATAGAGTTGAATATATTTGGATACATTCACTTCTCATTTTTCAACAATCCTAGAGTAAGATCCATCGATAAGTCCAACAAATTTGGAGTTGGGGAACACTTGGTAGTTGGTGAGAGCATAAATATCACCAGTCATGTAATCAGAAGCACCTGACTCTATTATCCAAGATTAAAATCTTCCATTGTTAGCGAGATAAAAGGTCATGATACCTTGATGTACCATCAAGATAGTAGGTTGTTCGATTGTGCTCAAAAGAAATTTCTTCAACAGCTCCAACTATTCATTAGTGAAATGATAGCAACATGGGAACTGTCTTAGTCTTTTTCTCCATACCCAAGTTTCAAATCCACAAGTTTTCCATATAGTTTCAAGCACTTATCCTTCGAGTGTCCAAGTTTCATGCAACATTAACAAAATGGGTGATTCTTCGTTAGCTTTGACTCATTATAAAGTTGTGTGTGTACAAGGTGGAGCTTTTAGTGATAGATGAATCCACACTTCCTAATATCATGAGCTTCTTCCTACTTTTTTCTCTTCTAACTTCAGCAAAAGCTTCCCGAATGGCAGGGAGAGGCTTCATCTCCATGATTCTTATACTTAGCAAATCTAAGTTCTTATTTAGACCCAATAAAAACTTGATCATCCTCTTCTTCTCAACTATTTTTTTAAACAACATAGCATCTTGAAGACTCTTTCGTATATAAGAATCATACATATATAACTATAACCAGTAATTTGTAAGTGTTGAAGTATTGAGTCACCTATAACTCTTCTTGTCAAAGCTCACTCAATTTTGTCTATAAATCAAACAATTCTGCAGTGTTTTTGGTACTGAAATAAAGCTCACAAACTGCTTTGCAAATCTCCTGTGTTATCTTATAAAGCAAAAAAATTTCTCCAATTTCCATGATCATAGAATTAATCAACCAAAACATAACCATACATAACCATATGATCATGGATCTTCCATGAACGATTGTTAGGATCGGCGAGCTCATGAACTATGCCCTCTCTCGTGAGTTGTTCCTATTTTCATTTTCCACAAATATACAACAACACATATTTAGATCATTGAAGGAAGCTATGGCCATTTGAGTTTGTGATTTGTGATAAGTGAGAAATTTTCAGGATAGTTTGCATAGATTTTCTAACATCTAATTCAAAACTAACCTCCACGGTATAGCTTGACATCTTTATTTTGTACTTCATCAAAAGCCCTATGTGTGTTAAGGGATGGGAAGAATTCATGGATATGTGTTGCTTGCTTGAGTTAGATACAATTGGAAGACTTGGAAAGAATAAACCGGTTAAGAACTTTTGGAAGGTCGGCAGGATGCTTGAGCTCCTCCATCTAACTAGAAAGGAGCATTTGGTCTTCAGAGAGAGGTCTTGCTGGTTTGCTAGCAGTCTACAAGAAAAGATAGTATAATTGGCATTGAAGGAGATATGAGTCAGTCGGCGCTCCATGAGAGGCATCAGCCGACATGAAAGCTAAAAGTGGGGATCTCGGGATAGAGACATGCGAATAACAAGATTTTACCTCGCTGTAAATCTTCGATAGGATCGCAGGTTACAGACGTACAAATAGACACAATTTCTAGCATTTCAGGATCACGGATACAGATGCATGAACAGTCGTGATTTTACCTTGTTGGGAAACGTCAACAGGATCACGGATTATAGACAGTCGTGATTGCTATTCGGGAGCCGATGGGATCACAACCACGATACAGGCGGGTTTGTAGTAATGATTCTGATGTTCGGAGAGGCTCTGACAACTAAAGGAAAATCTAGCGTTTGCTAACTCTGATACCATGAAGAAAGATGGAGAAAATAGTATTCTCTTATTTCTTAATTATTAAATTACAAGTATTCTACTTATATAATAAGAAATAGGTAAGGCACGATCAATTACAACAATTACAACTTACCAAAGAAAACATAACTAAAAAAGAAAAAAATTATGGCATAATAAGAAGGAAATAAACTAAAATAGGAAACTCAAAATTCCTCAAATAACACTAAAAAGAGCTTTGAGGAGATTAAATCTTATAGATTCAAACTAAAGTGACAATCATATATGATACCTAGTAAAATATCAAAAATAAAAGTTTAACTAATATTTTGATTATTGGTCCCTATTTTATTTATTTTAATGTTTCTTGAAGCATCCAATCAAATAAAGAACTCTAAGCATATTTTTTAGACTCTTAGAGAGATACATAAAAGAGATTAGGGAGCTTCTAATGGTATAAGTTATTACAAAAGATGTTGGTGCTAATAAAAAAGATGATAATAAGTTGATGGAGAAAAGAGAATATATATATTGAACAAAAAATGAGGCACATTACAAATATTGTATCTTGAGAAACTTAGTGACTTCCCAACACAAGAATGCGTTAAGCAAAGCAAAAAGATTAGCAAATTCATCTACCATTATTTGTGAACTTCAGCCTTGATGATAAAGTTTATAACTCCTATGGCATATTATAATTATATTTGTTGCGTCTCACCTAACTCTACAAAACATGTTGGAAGCAAGTCAACCTCTGAAGACTATGTCTGCTCATGCACAATGGCTTAACTCTTCTTAAGAAAAGAAATCTAACTGGAAATAACTGCATGAAAAATTTTTTATTGTAAGTTACAGAATAATAATGACAAAACCATTGACTCAATTTTTAAGGGTTGTTAATGCGGAGAAAAAAGTCATTTACATGTTTCATTTACAATGCACTGGACAAGGCTATATAGAGCTGTTAGTATATAACTTAGAAGGACATGAATCCAACTACAACAAGATTTGGAAAGTAATTGATGATAAGTAGGAGCAGCAACTTTGTCATCATCTGCATGCCATAGAATATTAACTCAATTCTCCATTTCGATTAATCCTGAGATCAAATTAGGTTTATGTCATTGCATTAATAAGTTGATCTAATTTGACAGGAAGCAAAGGCTAATCTACAGCTAGTAGCATTTAAAGGTAGGGATAGTTTCTCTGAACTATAACAAGCTAAGGATACAATTGCTAAATATGATCCATGTATAGTTTAATATCTATTGATTGAAAAAAAGGAAATGATTCTCTCAACTTTAATTCTGTTTTATTTTTCAAATTAGTTGAACGATGAATAAATTTGGCTGTGACACCCCAAACTCATAATAATTTGATATTAAAGTATTAAGCCCTACAAGTTTGTTATCAAGTTGTCAATAAATTGAAATACATACAATTAAGTTCATATCAAAAAGAGAAATCTCATCACTACTTTCAAGATGAGCTATTCGGTTTACAAAATGTATAACTAAATATTAAGGATTAGACATTTAAAAAGACATCTAAATAGGAAGCAATGGCGAAAAAGGATTCATGCAGCCGACCCCATGTAGTGGGATTAAGGCTTTGTTGTTGTTGTTGTTGTTGT
>NW_018165641.1:31724-33381 GCF_001263595.1 Phalaenopsis equestris
CCCACGTAGTGGGATTAAGTTGTTGTTGTTGTTGTTGTTGTAGACATTCCAATATAACAAGGATCTCTTAATTTCTAATGGCACGCTATCATATGATAAATCATTTGTGGATATGATAATCAAGTTGCACCGTCCAATATGCGACAAAAATATTTCAATGTTGATTTCTTATATGATGGCGGAAGATAGACTTAAAAGTGCAACACAAGCCAACAAGAATAAGATGAAAAATATCTATAAAAATGTTGGTCATTGCTTTAAATTTTAATTATTATTCTTATTGATTATTATTATTTAAAGAAAAAGAAGATTCAATTCAAAAATGAGAGATTCCAAGAACGTCCACATAAATGAGAATGAAGCAGGGAAAAATAATTTATTATGTGATGAAAGTGCTGGAAATTTTTTGTTTTAAAAATTTTAATCTCAATAATTGATTACTTGTTGTGTTCTTATTTCAATATGGATGATAAAGTGAAAGAGAAAATTATTTTTGTAAACTATTTTTGAATTATTACATTATTAATATCCATATTGATATCTTGCCTTTAATACTTAATAAAATTTATGCCTAAGGCGTGGAAGAAGATTATTTTGGTCCCATTTTTATGAATAGAGGGGACGTACAAAAGTATGCAAATTATAGAGGAATTAAGTTATTGTGTCATACTTTAAAATTATGGGAGAGGATAATTAAACATTGTTAACCTCATTTTTGGACAACCCTATTTCTTGGTTTAAGCTTAACCATACTTCACTTGAGTTTTTTCTTGAGTAAACTCTAAATTGAATTTTCAAAATCAACAAGAGTCAATAAAACCAAAACAATCATCCAACACAATCAATTTAAACCAGCTTTGAAAGATAACCCTAAATTCAGTCCTAATCACCGAAACCCTAGAATTATAAGGTTCAAAACCTCATTTTAAAAGTTGCATGAGACTTATTGTCAACAATAAAGAACATACAAATCAATTGAAACAATTTTTATGTAAATTTCTTCAATTCAAGATTTGTATGCATGATGATTATTGTCATAAACATTAAAATTATCATTTTTTATCACAGATCAATTCAGTGATCTAAATTGTATTTCATAAGTTGTATGATCTTCATATTCACATATGTACATCATGCAAACAAATTTAATGATTATCGAATGCCATTTTTTTATGTAAAATTGTGCGCCTAAGATTTTCAAGCATGAAAAATGTCTTAGATGAAAATTTTTCAGTGAGTCATTATTCTTTAAAACGGACTTCACCAATACATCCGTATTGTTGAATTGTCCCTCCACGCACAATTCAAATTTTGTTTGGGTACCTTTTAAGAAAATGATAATTAGAGAGAAAACAATAATTAGGAAAGATAAAGCAAATAATTTGATCATAACTCACTCAAAATGACTTCAAATCAACTTCGGACTTCAACAAAAAGTTGTTTTAAATTCAAAAATACATCATTTGGGTCAAAACAATCTAATAAAAATTTTTGCTCAAAAATAAACACTCTCTCTCTCCAAGGGTTTGGACCCACTTTAACCAAACATATCTTGTTATCGAACTTGAATTAGCCAAAACCACTTGGACCATTAAATTCCTTGAATTTTTCTCTTTCAAATGGGCCAAGCTCAATTTTTTTACTATAATCACCCCAT
>NW_018165641.1:33481-38523 GCF_001263595.1 Phalaenopsis equestris
ATCAATTTAAACCAGCTTTGAAAGATAACCCTAAATTCAGTCCTAATCACCGAAACCCTAGAATTATAAGGTTCAAAACCTCATTTTAAAAGTTGCATGAGACTTATTGTCAACAATAAAGAACATACAAATCAATTGAAACAATTTTTATGTAAATTTCTTCAATTCAAGATTTCTATGCATGATGATTATTGTCATAAACATTAAAATTATCATTTTTTATCACAGATCAATTCAGTGATCTAAATTGTATTTCATAAGTTGTATGATCTTCATATTCACATATGTACATCATGCAAACAAATTTAATGATTATCGAATGCCATTTTTTTATGTAAAATTGTGCGCCTAAGATTTTCAAGCATGAAAAATGTCTTAGATGAAAATTTTTCAATGAGTCATTATTCTTTAAAACGGACTTCACCAATACATCCGTATTGTTCAAATGAGTCCCTCCGCGCACAATTCAAATTTTGTTTGGGTACCTTTTAAGAAAATGATAATTAGAGAGAAAACAATAATTAGGAAAGATAAAGCAAATAATTTGATCATAACTCACTCAAAATGACTTCAAATCAACTTCGGACTTCAACAAAAAGTTGTTTTAAATTCAAAAATACACCATTTGGATCAAAAAAATCTAATAAAAATTTTTGCTCAAAAATAAACACTCTCTCTCTCCAAGGGTTTGGAGGTTTGGACCCACTTTGACCAAACATATCTTGTTATCGAACTTGAATTGGCCAAAACCACTTAGACCATTAAATTCCTTGAATTTTTCTCTTTCAAATAGGCCAAGCTCAATTTTTTTACTATAATCACCCCATAACCACCTTCATAGTCAATCGATCATATCGTAGGCTAGAGAACTCCGTTTTTGAAATGGCTTAGATCATTAGAATCATTGTTTTGTCCTCTTCAAAATGAAATATAATTTTAATTTTTCCTAACTACCTATACCAAATTACAAAAAAAAAACCGTCTCATTAGTCTAAAGTACCAAATTGCCATTTGAGCCTAGCCTTCCATTCTTCTTCTCATCTAGCCACTCATGCCATGTCATCAATCCAAGAACACCCTTAGTCGTGGATCATCCCCTCTTCCCTTTAAATTAAATGAATACTAGCCATTTATTTTAAAACCCACCTCCTTCAATCCTAGTTGTTCCTCCCCCTTAACTCTATTTCCCTCCAAAGAAAACCACCCCCACTAACTTTATAATAGTTGAAACTTCTTCCCAACACCCAATTTCTCCCCTCAATAGAATCCCCTCTTCTCTACCTCATTCTTCTTCCCACTTGAAGCAAAAACCGAGCCCCCATTTTAAAACTCTCCATCAAAACCGAGAAGACCATCTAGGAACAAGAAGGAGAAGGCAAAAATTCATCAAAGCAAAGGAAGATCTCCACATCAAGTAAGGAATTCACATCAAGCAAGGTATTATATTTTCTTTTCCAAATTCATTTCACCATGTAAAATTCAAAATTCTTTCATTCTCCTATGTCTTCACACAATGAATTTCAAAATCTTAATCTCCTATGTCTTCACACAATGAATTTCAAAATCTTTCATGTTTCTTCAAAATTTTTCAGACTTCATGCATGTAGTTTATTCAAATCAAAGGATTATTCTACTAATTACATTATTTGATGCTTATGTATTTTCATTTTATGAAATTAGCATGTTTACATGCCTAACATGTCAAAATCGAAAAGATCGTTCATATAGTGCATAAACTTTAAGATTTATCATGTTAGTATTCTTCTAGGTTACATAAGTTGAATATTATATGTTATATCATAGGTCTTGTATAAGTGTTATAAGGTGCCTATATGATGCCATTTTGTGTAGTTTGCATGTTAGCCATTTCTCTTGCCAAAATCGAAACTCAAAAGCTCACATCCCCAAATTCACCCATGGTCGAAAGTTACAACTTTTAATAATTTGCTAACCCCTTCTAATTCCCCCAACCAAAAACTTAACCCTACTAATAACCCTTTAATCCACTTAATCATCATCTAGTTAAACCTAAACATCCTCTCATTAGCCAGCCGAAACATTAAAATTGACTTAATAATTTAAATAAACCACTAATAACCTAATCAACTCAAAGATAACTTAATCAACTCATAAATAACTTAATCAATCCATTAATAACCTAATTGACACACTAATAACTTAAATAGTTAATAATTTAATTAACCACCTAATTACTTGATTAACCAACTAATAATTTAATTAACCCACTAACAATTAAATTAACCTATTAAACATTTAATTAAATCACTAAGAAATTTAATTAGTCAATTAAACATCTCAATAAACGTGTATGTGCATGTTATTATTCATATGTATGAATAATAATGAAGTGTGTGAATGTGAGTGTATGTATGTAATTAAACGAATATGTATAACTATATATTATGTGTGCTTTATACATGCATATATGTATAATTATACGTATGTATTTTTGAATGTATAGATATAACAATTGTAGAATAATATAAGAAGCCCTATTATTAACCAATGTGATATCTACATCTGTGATGTTACTATGTTCAATTCTATGTTTAAGTTCATATATTAGTTTCATGTGGTAGGCTAGCATAGGTTTTATTTGTTTTCTTTTCATGTAAATGTGATGTGCCTGTATATGTAAACACAAAAGAATAATGAAACCATGTGGTGGATTGCATGAATTTGTATGTTGATTGGTTTGCATGCCTTTGATGATGTTTGCATGTGTAGATGCTTGCTTGATGTGCTGTTTCCTTATTATGTAGAGTTTTATTGAGAGATTTGGCTAGGGATAGCTTAAGGTGAATTTGAAATTGTTGATGAGATGACTATAGGAAGAAGGAATAATGTTCCTGGAAGTTAAGTAGAAGAAAGACAGCTTGGTAATAACTCTAAAGTCTTTAGAGAAATATATATATATAAGCAAACTAAAAGTCCTCAAAATAAAATATTTTCAAAATATAAATAGCGTCGCAAAAAGAAAACTTTTTTTCTTAAACAACTAAAGTGCTCTAAAGTTATAAATCTTAAACAATTCATAAAATGATTTTCTATTTTAACTAGATGAGCTCAAACTTTAATTTTGAAATGTACGGTTCCCACTTACTCACAGTTCTTTAATGTTCTGTCACTGTCTAATTCCAACGGTTCCCAGAGTTTCATCCCCATAAAACTATTAGTAGTCGGAAATACTACGTCCCTGCATAATGTACTTGCAAGCACTCATGCAATAGTCTACCTCCTAACATTTCTTTAGACATTTAAATCATCATTACTGCATCAAAATTTTATCAGGCATTACATGTATCATAGGTATAAGCATAAGACATAACAAATGAATACCTGAAAGAAATTCATATCATTTCTTTAGACATTTAAATCATCACTACTGCATCAAAATTTTATCAGGCATTACATCTATCATAAGTATAAGCATGAGACATAACAAATGAATACCTGAAAGAAATTCATATCATATGAATATTCATATGTAGCATAATCTGATTATAGCATTACATATCGTAAAAAAATAAATGTGCATTCATACATTAATTACAGATATCAATTTACAATATAAAGAAAGTTCTGAATGCTTCTGCGTCAAAATAAAAATCAACCTATAGAAGATTATTTTTCTTAAATTAACACAAAATTAATTAACCTGACTTTACGGAGCAGTCATACGATGAGTGCCCACATATTCGTCTCGAGCTCGCTGCCTAATATAGTAACTTGGAGCTCGTAGACACTATAGAAATTCATAAAATTTGGCTCAAAACAAGAATTAACCCAGAAAAAATACTTTACTTGCCAAAGCATAAAACAATAATAGTATTTCAGCATAAATTTGCCTTTTTCGAAAATACTAAATTCCTCCCCAACACTTCTAAACACATTAATCTTCACTTTGCCCTCATTGATTTCATGTTAATATTCGTACAGAAGCGTTCAAGTCACTTTCAATGCTTCTAACAAGAGTTCGGCGCCTCATACGACTGCCAGAAACGAGAAAAGCCTAAAATTTGAGCTTGAAAACAAAACTAATTTCAATACGGAAGTGTGGAAAAAAATAAAAGCCTAAAACGATGAAAGAGAAAGATTAGCATTTACAGAAATTACCCCAGAAGCCTGGATCAAGAGCTACAACAACCCTATGTGTCGCTCGACCCGTCTGCTCACGGTTGCTACAGTAGAATCCCTTCCAAACAGCCAATACGGGAACAGGGAAGACAGCCAATACGGGAACAAGGAAGGAAATAGTGACAAGGGGAAAGAAATTCTGGTGAGGGAGGAAATTGCAAAGCTCACAAAAGACCTATTTGACCGAAACCAACGAATCAAAAGATGTGAGTCGGTTGTGAGCAGTTCTCATGCAGGATTAATCAAAGTATTAGAGATAATCAAAGTTTGATTAATTTAATTATACTTAAAAACTTTAGATTTTTATATCTCTCAACCCATTCATAATTGTGTTTTATATCAAATTGTTCGATTTCATGTATAGAATTTTATAAAATTGCTTCAAGCACATTCTGAGGGCTGTGAAATTTAAGTTACCTTTAAAATTTATCAAACATACTTGATTTCTCATTATTTGGGAGTCACATAATTTACTATGAGGGGCCCCCCATACAGATATCAAACCACATAATAAAATAGACCATATTTTACACTCGTAAGGTAAGGAAAAAATTCTAGTTCCACAGATCCAAAAATACAAAGATTTTCATCCTCCGTGCGATTAAATCCATTCTAAGACAATATTATCATCCTTTAGGATAGTATATTAATCTTTGAATTCCATAATCTAATCATTGAGATAGAAATCTTTCGTGGTCTATGGTGGCTCACAATAAAAAAAATCTCACCAAACATAGTTAAGACGTGATACAAAGATTTCTCATAATCAGTTTGGATTTATGTCAGGCAAGTCTACCATGAAACTTATACATTTGTTGAGAGGTTTGATGGAGAAGTACAGAGAAAAGATGATCTACGTATGATTTTTATTGATTTAGAAAAAA
>NW_018165641.1:38606-46035 GCF_001263595.1 Phalaenopsis equestris
TATTTAAGTCATTATAGATATATATACTAGAGTTGTTACTTATGTTCAAAAAGAAGGATTGACAAAATATTTTCATATTTCAGTTGTATTACATCAGGTATCAGCTTTTAAGCCCATATATTTTTGTTTTAGTTATGGATGCTCTTACTGAACATTTACAGAGGATATACCTTGGTGTATGCTTTTTGTTGATGATATCCTCATTCTGGATAAGACTAGAAAAAAAATTTAGGAGAAACTTGAATTAAGGAGGTCTACATTGAATTCTAAAGGACATCGTTTGAAAAGATCTAAAACTAAATATATGAATTGTAATTTTAGTAGTAGTAAATCTAACGACAAGGTTATAACTATGGATGATCAAATCTTTAAAATGTGTGAAGGTTTTAGATATCTCAGATCTATTGTTCAAAGTGATGGTGATATAGATGGGGATGTCATTATTAGAATTCAGGTTGATTGGTTGAAGTGTAGGAATGCATCAGGCCTATTGTATGATAGAAAAGTACCGATTAGCCTTAAAAGGAAAATTTTATAAGATCGAGGTGGTGCGGCCTGCAATGCTCTATGATGCAGAATGTTGGCCTTTAAAAGAGATGCATAAAATATAGTTATGTGTTGCTGAGATGAGAATGTTTAGTGAATGAGTAACTTGACACTAAGAGATAAAATGTGAAATGAATCTATTCGTGCAAGGATTGGTGTAGCTCCAATGGTAGGCAAGATTAGAGAAAGTCGGCTTAGATGATTTGGTCACATTAAACCTCGACCATTTGATGATCCAATTAGGAGAGTAGATGTTTTAGATTTGACTTATGTTAAGAAAGACAGAGGTAGGCGAAAAAAGGCTTGGGCATGCTGTATAAGAAAATGATCTTAATCTATTAGAATAAAAAAAAAAGTTGACACTCAATTGGACAATGGAGAAAAAGAATTCATGTAGCCGACAGCACTTAATGGGATAAAGTTTTGTTGTTGTATTATTTGATGTTATCATATTAATATATTACTTGGTACTTCTGCAATTTGTCACTTCTTATTATTTTAAAATGTTTTATGACAATATTAATAGGTTAGGATATTAATATATGAATTTTTATTCCACAGTTGCATGTGTGTATAATATTCCTTATTTAGCATAAATAGTTGATTTTAGGGCTTATACCTCAAAACATATAAATTTTCTTATGGACAAAAAATATCACAATAACTAACCGTGAAATTTTAAACCTTCAATTGATGGAGAACCAATCTATTTTTTTTCTAGAACGCACATCACAAACTACCATTTTCAAGAAGAGAGCAACTTCCTTCCACTATAAGGCCACCAAACAAGACCAAGATAAAGTTGAGTTTCTTTCCAAAAAACAAGGTACCTTTTATATATGATTTTTATTTAATTGCCAATTCCATGACTTCCTTCCACTATAAGGCCGCCAAACAAGACCAAGATAAAGTTGAGCTTCTTTCCAAAAAACAAGGTACCTTTTTATATATGATTTTTATTTAATTGCCAATTCCATAAGACATATTTGTCTAAGCAAAATCTAGTATACCTTTAATTACCCAAAGTTATGGATTCCAAGCCCATCAAAGAATCCATGTTCTTGCTTAGAACCAACAAGTGAACAAAATTAAAACCTGACATATCCATAATTAGAAGAGTGAAAAATGTTTCCTATAGGGAATCTATCTACTTAATGTTCATGTTTCTATTTTTGTTATAAAGAGAAAAAGAAAACTGCAATTCATATGGGGTCTTACAAATTAGAGGGGGTATTTGAGGTTCAACCTTAAGAGAGATAAAAGACAAGAGTTGGAAAGTGTGGTAGGGATTTAGATTTGAGCAAGAGAAGACGAATAAACCTACCTCTAGGTGTAAAGGAGCCAAGCTTAAGCAAGTTGAATATGTTTTTGCATTCGGCATTTTTTTTTAGTTTAAAATTGGCTTGTGTTTGGATGATTCATGAACAGTGTGTGCGTGTTTGGCTCAAAAGAATATTCATGTTCATTTTTAGCTCTTATTCGGCTCGAATTGACTAGTTTAGATTTAAACCTGCAAAATTTTATGTAATAAAAAGTGCAGAACCACATAGCACACGAGTTGTGATTTATACTTAGATATAAATATGAAATATATTATTATATGAATAAAATATATAATTTCCTTATTTCAAACTAAAATGAGCCGAACACGATCGAACAAAAGATTATTCGTATTCGGCTTAATTATAATTCAAGCTTAAATTTTGTTTGTATTCAGCTTGCTTACATAAAAAATGATTTGAACCCAAGATATTTATCAAGTAGACGAGCTATTCGCAAACAACGAGCTTTTTGACAGCCCTACCTACCGCCAATATAGATATTTAAGAAAAATAAAAATTAGTATCATTCATTAAATAATCTACAAGAACTCTAGTTAATTTAATTTCTCCAACAAGAAACAAGTACATAACACTCAATGATTTCAAAAGTATCAAGCACACTCAAGGTGAGTACTAGGCATAATTATATGTAATTGCCCGCAAGAAGTGAGGAGCTAAGAAATAGTTATATTGCCCGTTAACTTTTTAAATTAAGAGGAATGTTATATTAAAGTATATGAAATGGTGATCCTTACATAAAATTATGTTTGCTCAAACAGTGAAATTTCAAGTTCCGTCACATTTGAGTTAAAAAAATTAAGTAACTAAATTTAAATGAGTAGATACTTAGGTCTGTAGTTGCATACCCTAGTATAATTTAATCATCACAACTATCTATCCCATATTCATCATATCCATGATCTCTTCTCAATCCCTCTATTCACTGCTCTCAATCTCTTACTATGTTAGATTTGCTCATCATTAAAAATTACAATCCCACCGCTTGAGTTCTTGCACTTAAATTTGATAAACTTGTTTCCAACAGAGCAAATGTGTTTCTCAAACTCATAATGATATTTTCAAATCATCACATATCAAATTTCATCATCCAAAACTATGTTGAGCATTTAAAACATTAACACCAATATCTAAAATCAAGATGAAGCTCTTGCTACATTTTCGTACACATTAAAGCAAGGCTCTCTCCTAAGCATGCCTTAATAATAGCACTAGCCTATGAGGTGTGTAAGACGGTGTAGCCTCACATAGCTTGCCTTTAATACAACCAACCAAACACAGCTTGTCAAACAGTTAAACATCATAAAGAAACTACCGGAATGTTGCAAAAAATTTCCTATAATAGTATGCATTTAAAATGAGAGAAGTAAGAATTACCAGGGGAAGGAGCTGGTGGCTCAAACCAAGTAAAATTAAGAACTTTATAGCCTCCAATTACATCAGGATCAATAAACACTTCATGCAAAGCAAGTGAAGTATTCATTGCATGAACTTGAGCTGCAGAGAAACTTATCCCAGAATGTGGGGCTATGTCCATCGTGATATTTAGCCCTGACAAGCCAACGACGTAGAAGTTATCGATCTCAAATTGGGTGACTTGCAGATTAAGTTGAAAAGCTAGTTTTTCCAGAAATTCATTGCTCCAATTTGATCTCTGAGAAACATTCCAAAGGAACAGCTCCACTTTTACAGGATAAACACAATGACAATCTCTTGTACCCCGTCTCTGGACCATGTTCAGCCCACAGCATCCTGCCACAAAACATAAACTAAATAATTCTCAAGGTCAAATAAATAACCACAAAAACCTAAGTTCTATTGAAAAAAGTAGCCAAAAACACCAAAAATTATGCTGAAAGTTATCAGCACTATCATCAATCAATGACCAAGAAGAGGGTTAGTAGCATTCTGAAAGTCAGGTCAACTTATGAAAAATAAGATGATATATTGAATGTGAGTATATAAAACAAAGCAAAGACATTCACTAGCAAGGTTACCATAATTAGCAATGGAGCCATAATATTGGCATGTACCAGTACCAGCACAGCATGAAAAATTCACTTTGATTATAGTAGAATAAACCAATTTCATATTGCTATAAGTCAACAATCTCATGGTTTTCCAAGAAATTTAGCTCACCGGAATGATGAGAAATTGGAGGCTCTGCTAAACTAGGTGGAACTGAGCTGACATTCGTGTCTGAGCTAGATTTGTCCCCCACGGGAGAAGGTACACCCACAGATGTTGGAGAAAGTTCTTGGCTCCGTTGCATTACTCGTTTTGATAAGTGTGATGAACTTGAAGAAGTTTCATCGGTAGTTGTTGGTGAACCTAGATACATAGTGGCAGAGACCATATTGGGTGGAGGCGCAATTTTCAATGTCTTCAGTCCTCTACGAGCTAGATGAAGACCTGCAGCCGATGTAAATCTGGTGGATGGTATACTACTGAAGTACACAGCAGGTTTGCTACTAAGCGGAATACCAGATGAAGCTACAAAAACTGTTTCCAACTCTAGTCTGGGCAGCAAATCCTCAGTTGTTACTTGCACCAAAACCACTAGTGCCGTATAACTTAGCAGCAGCAATCTAAGCGGTAGTCTTGGCAACTCTGCAAGTGCAAAATTAAGCAAGCGAGATTTGAATCCAAAGTATTCACTAAATAATGGTTCTGAATAACATTCATCTTTGAACTATAACAGAGAAATAATCAAGAGACTTGGCCAGCCACTTCTATGAAAAATAAAAAAAACAACCCATTGACAGCCATAAAGAGACAGATCAAGGTGACAAACAAAATTTCTTCTCCGCATAAGAAAGCAATTTAAATCAACAACAACGCTACAAATCAGCATTCAGAATGTACACGATCAAAGAAAAGGGATATAATTATTCACCTTGATCTCCGTTTCAAACTAACATCTCGCCCAACTTCCAAGATACCCAAAGCTACTCCTGAAGGCTTTCCAGCACAAGGGCTCACTCATAGCACGATTCGCTAGCTCAAAGCAGTATTGAGAAAGAATTTATTTCTCCACAACATATAATAAAAAGTTTATAGAAAAAACAGTACTAACAGACGGTTATGGCACAACAATATTTCAATGGTGATTAAAAAAATATTCCATTTAATAGAATTAGAAAATATCTCGTTGTAAAAAGCACAGAGGAAAATAAAACGCATGAAGGCAACTCCAATCCATTAATTCGGTAGTTCACATCAAGAAGGAAGAAGACAATATCCATCCAAAGAGTTTAATCTCACAATAGTTCTCAATTAACAGATTCGCCTACAACCTTTCAAACGCATTTTTCTTTCTAAACTAATCAGAAGCAATGAAACCCAGAAAAATGAAATAAAAACACATCGCATGGTACTATAAGCTCGGGCAACTGTACCTCGTAGGTCGCGAATCTGAGGAGGCCTTCCCATTCCTCGCTTTGTCAGTTAATAAAACATTCAGATCTGAAGGGCAAGCAGTCGGCGGAGGCAGCATCAGTGCCGTCAATGGGTCCAATCTAGAAGCTGTAGCCACCAGCAGCGGCTTGTTGGGCAAAACTGAGCAGGGGCGAGATCAAGCGATCCGGAGCTTTATGCAGCCAACTTGGAGTCCTCTGATATCGGGATCTGGCATGGTTTGTTCGATTCCAGTCCATGGAAGCTAATTTCGGAAGTGGAAATAGCTAGGGTTTTGCGATTCGTTGCTTTTTCTCGCCCTTTTCAATTTTTCATGCTTTTTCCCTCCATCTATCTCTGCGTCCGGCAGCTCTCAAGCTTGCTTTTTTTTTTTTTTTTTTTTTTTTTTTTTCCTTCTTTTTCTATCTTTTTTTTTTTCTGTTGTTGGGAAGTCAGAGAACGAAAGCTGGCCGTGTGCCCCTAAAGAACCGTTGGTTATACTGCTAGCAACCGGTAAAGGCTAAAAGAGATGGTTGCTATTTATGATTTTATAAAATAAACATATTCATAGTAATTAGTTGGTTAATCATTTAATTTAATAAAAAAAATTAATAATACTGATTCAAGCTATTAATTACATAAATGTGAATATTTTCCTAAATTGGTCACATCTCAGGCTACGCTGGCAAGGTAAGATGAGATGAAGGAATGTATAAACTTATTTTGTATTCTAAAAAATAAATTGCATACACATAAAAAGCATCATTAATATATGACTCAACCAACATTTTATTGTCCAATTTTAATTCAATTTATTTCTATATAAAGTCAATTTAATTAGACACTAAAATGGGAAGGTAAAAGCCAACCTAAGGAAACCTAAAATATTCTTGTAGAGTTCTTACTTTGTGGGTACAAGACTAGGGTAGTCAATATTTAAAAAGGTTCTACCTACCTACTTATCATTACACATAAGCATAAAATTATAAAATTTTCAACGTATATTATATAACCAATATAGCAAATAACCTAATTATTTCAAGCATTTTTATAAAGTGAGATAAGTCTGCTGCAATTAAGTTGAATAATGAATAAGAAAGGTAAACTCTATAATTACGAAAGTTATTAATCAAGACAGACAAATTCATATGATGAATAATAAAAGAATCATATAATAATTGTTTAAAGCATAATAAAGAACAAAAAGATAGAGCTAATAATCTTTCAAAATAATTATAAATCTAATACAAACAACAAGGATTTTGCCCATAAAAATGAAAAATATATTTGCCTCTAATAAATAGCAGCTACTTACCTTGTTATGTGCAATAGAAGACAGCTCAATTTACTGGAAGTTCAATCCACAACATAGAAATGAAATTTGCGTGAAGGCTCTACAATCAATTGTTCCAATTCTAATTAAAATTAAAGTAGATATGTGACACTAGATAACATATAATCCAACCTACTCAAACCTGATTATGTTAATGTGGCGAGAGTATAAGTTACTCCAAACTTAGCTTAGTCCAAGAATTAAATTGCAAACTTCTTTAAATTATTAATCAAAAAACAAAAAGAAATCATTTATGTCTAGATGCACCATAAATTAATCTAATATTAATTTAGTAATTATTTATATAAAAATGATGATTTCTTATATTGAAATAAGGTTTAATAAAGAAATACTTTATCATATGTGAATAAGAAAAACATTCCATAATGGATAAGGACAAGAAGACAAACGATGTAAAAGAGAAGAGAAAGAAGGGAGCTCACAATCATATTTTTTTAAAGCTCAGTGACTGTTATTGAATGAGGAAGGAGTCAAAGGTCTTTGAAGGAGAAGATGTAAAGGCCATAAGTCGTCAACTAGAAAGGATGAAAGGGATGAGAGACGAAAGCAACACAACAAAAAGGTTTGATATAGCTAATGGTTGAACAATGAAGCAAAGAATTTGGCAGCTATAGAAGGAGGGCAGTCACTACAAAGTCGTATTGCACGCTATTTTCCTTAAATAGAGAATGAAGGTAGTGTGAGAAAGTGGTGCCTAGTACGGGAAAGGAAATCACAACATTTGCTCAATATGGAATGTGATGGAGGGAAGTAGACGTAGTCATGAAATTGATAAGAATATGGTGGGGGGTGG
>NW_018165641.1:46113-49666 GCF_001263595.1 Phalaenopsis equestris
GGGGGGCGGGGGAGGGGGGGTTTGCAAAGGCAATGTGGGAAATTGCAGGATTTGTACATGGAGTTACAGAGGAATTTCAATTCTTATACTTTTTTCTATTTACTTATGTAATTTAATCTTATAATAGTAATTTTGTTGGGTTAATATTTTTACATAAGATTAATGCAAGTGCATAAGCTAAGTTATTCAGTAGGATACTAATGGCAAACTTTATAGCAATCAATTTTAACTTCTTTTATGGTTTAAGTAAAGTCGATGGCTTGATAAATTTGAGTATGCAGAGATAGTCATATCAAAATCAAGCTTCATTTAAAAAATATTTTATTTATAAGTATTAATTATGATATCTAAAATATTAAGAAATTTATGAATGACTTGCACACACTCACTTAAAAATAAAAAATTATTTTAATAAAAAATAAATTTAGAAAATCCTATAACATGTTATATTATATGATGTTATATTAATGAATACATGGTATATCCATTCAAATTTAAAATAGTCAACTAAATAAAATAATCTTAAGATTTGATCTATAAGTTGTAGATAGGAAGGTCGCTTTGTTAAAAGTAATTTCTATTTTACCAACGTGACTTTGTTAGAGCTTCTAGTTCTTAGTTATTAGGGGGTTAATTGAGTGAAAGAAGAACAAGACATATTTTAGAGGTCTATCGACCAAGTTAAATACAAGTAGGCTAACTTAGCATCCTTGGTGAAGTGGTTATTTGTAAACCAAACTCAAAGTGATTTTTGGCAAGCTTAACACACTGAAGTTCAACTTCAAATTAACACGACTCACTACTTGGCCTAAATGATGACTTGATTAAGTTAACTCAATCTTTTCCAACTTGCACTCTTCAATTTGTCATATCGATTTATATTCTTCAATTTAGGATATGTATACATACATTGCCCAACTCTACCTAGGGAAGTTGCACTTTTAAACTTGATCTACTTATTTTTACTCTTCAACTCAACCTATATGGGCCTGGTCTCTTTAACTTGACTAATGCAAACATGCACTCTTGACTTAGAAAATGCTAGCAATCCAAAATATGTTTGTATGCACTCTTTAACTCAATTACTTGACCTTCACACATTAACTTAGTCAGTCAATGTAGACTCACCAACTCAAAAGATAGTTTCTTTGCGTATGAGCCCTATCAAGCTAAAAGATGCAACTTGAAATTGTATTTTATTTTGTTCAAAAATTGTACATAAAGTATTTACCATAGCATGTAAGATCTGAAATTCTTATATAAATTAGGGATGTTGACGAGAGCTTAAGGAGTATTCTTTTTAGCCATTTATCTTTCTCTAGGGATTTTTCTTTTCTTGAAGGATTTTTTTCCTTCTCTCTCTACTCCTCTTTTGCTTTATGCCCTTAACCATTTTTTCCCTATTATGAAGAGTCATCTTTATTGCAATCTAAATGCAGGGATTTTCAAATTTTGGGTGTTCGGTTTGAGAAAAATGAAATTTAATGTATGACTATAATGAATTTTACATACAACCATTGCTTCAACTCTATTGTATTCCAAATTCATCATATTTGGTTAATTTTAAAATACACAACAAAATGCGACCATTGGCATTGCCACCCAAACTTTTGCTAATAACCATTGAAACAAGTTTACAAAATAAATAAATAAAAGAACACAACTTATCTCATGATTCTTCCTAAGCATATCCCTAGAAGTTCCCTTTAAGCACTTTCTCACTTTGCAATCACACTCAATATTCTCCTAGAAATGTAATGAAGAAGAAATCTGTCATCTTCCCTCTCCTCTTACAATCCTTGAAGAAAATTTCCAAGCCCTTCCTCTCACCCTCACGCCACACACACACACACACAAACGCACACACTCTCGACACCCAAAACTCCTCCTCAAGACCTAGACTTCCCTCTCTTTTATTAAAGGATACCTCCCTCCGAAAAGAATTCAAAATTCCCTCCAAAATTCTATCCAAAAGTCAACTCTTTTGAATTCAAAAGACATGCTTATTGATTCAAAAGACATATCCCTTCATAAAAGAACCTTCCAAAGTGTCTAGATGCATTAAATCACTCCAAGGGGTGTTTAAAACAAGCGTTCCTTTGAAAATTTGCATAAAATTCATTCAAAACCGCCTTAATCCGCAAAAAGTCATCTCTAACGCATCATGCGCCAGTTTTCTAGATTTTGCACATTTGCCGCCAGTTTGGCACATCATGTGCCACTCTGCTTTAGCTCCACCATTTTGCTTCATTTGGCTCAGTTTCCACTCTGTTGCACCCCTTTCAGTTGTGTTTCAATCCTTACAGATATTCCTACAAAATAAGCATAAAAACAACCATTCTTTAAAGTATAATTAAAGTTAAAAACTTTTGATAAATGTAAAGTAGATTAAACATATAAAAACATATCGAAATGTGCCAAGTTAGAGTTTTCTTTTTTGCTCGTTTTTACTCCAAATTACACCATTTTTGCTTCATTTTCTCCAAAAGCTTGTTTCTTGTATCTGAAACCAAAAATATGCAAAATACATTTCTTTAAAGTGTAATATCATTAAAAATAAGTAATATCATTAAAAATCTTTAAAATTAAGCATAAAAAATATATAACAAAGTAGGTAATTTTTAGGCGTGTCAATTACACACTGTGCGCTCTCTATAGGACCTACTAGAGACCCTTAGATCAAAACTCAAGATTGAATTGACAAAAGAATCTAGCCTCATCATAGAAACTTCAATTCTATGCCCTTCAAAACTTATTTCCTTATCTATTTGCACTCTTTTTAGATTGTGGTCGCCCTTCTCGTAAGGTGAGTGTGGCATTCACAAGTTGGATGAAACATAGCCCTCCCGCGTCATTATGTTTCTCAACAGATTTTAACCTCTCAAGTGGCCAATTTGCAAAGTCAATGAAGAATTCATGAAAATGCCATAAAAATTTTAAAAATAAAAAAGAAATATTTAAATCATTCTCATCCCACATGATTAATTCCCATATGTAAGGAGAAAGATAGAAAAACTACTTAGAATTCATGGAGATAAAAACAAAAACACATTGTTGACCTCAATTTTGGTTGAGGTTTAGTTTTTCCTCTTTAGTAGCTTAGGGTCTAGCCATAGGACTTTTCCTTTTGACTATTCATAGAAAACTAGACTTGGAACCCTCACCATTAGAAATTCTACCCTCTTCTTTACTCAACTTGGAGTTCCACATATTGCTCTCAATCTCTAAATACTTAGTAGGTGGGGTCACTGTGGGGAAACTCAAGATGAGTCACCCTTAGGATTGCTGAACCTTAGGGTTGACTCTGGGTCTTGGTCTGGAGCTAAGGCATTCACTACACTCATCTACACCCACATTCACTCACAACCCTGGACTCAAACTTCTAGTCTAGATCCCTTGATCTTTTGGGATACTCATGTAGATGGTCCCCTAAACCTACTAGCCCTATGACTATGATTTAGCTAAGACCACTATGTAGAGGACCCAAAATGGGGCTTCCTTTGGTCCATGACTTATTGGTGATGATTGGTGCCTCAACTCTACCAAAATACCC
>NW_018165641.1:52578-53009 GCF_001263595.1 Phalaenopsis equestris
ATTTGATTTTGGCCTAAATCCAAAATTCCCAAATTTAGCCCCAAATTGGCTAAGTCCCCAAATTTCACCCAATTGATTGCCTTAACCTCCAAATTGGCATCCAATTCATATTCAAAACTCTTCATGAGGACCCTATTGACCATTTATAACAATCAATTTGGAGTTAGACCAAGGCTGACCCAAGCTGGACCCAAGCTGGACCCAAGCCTAGCCCAACATGACCAATTTGATTAAAGTTCAAAATTCCCTCAAATTGACCCTCCAATTGAGCTCAAAACCATTTCCATTCTTCCCCAAAGTTGTTCCTTGTGATCATCTACACCAAATGCAATAACCAATTGAACTAATTGACATGACTAACCTAGCCCAAACCCAAGTTTTGGTCATTTGCACCCACCTGGACCCATGCACTAAATGTGACCTAACCACCT
>NW_018165641.1:57451-74635 GCF_001263595.1 Phalaenopsis equestris
TTTATATTAAATAGGGGAACTTGTCGGCAAATACAAAGGTTTCGCAGACCAAACGGACGTCATACTTTCCTTAGTTTATTTGATTGAGCCTCATCCTCAATTCTTGTGTTTATCCTTTGGGATAGATACAGGATTTGAGGTACAGTGCTCTTTCATTTTAAATTATGAAAATTATGTGGTCAGTTTGATTTCATACTTCAACGTTCTTCCGAAGCGGGCGATGGGATTTTGATTCCGATGACCGACAGCTTCTTACGGGCAACCCCACAACCAATCCATCCCCGAAATAACGTCGACACACATGATTTGTATTAAAAGCCATTTCTTAACAACAAAAACTCAAACACAAAAAAGTACTTATCTTAAATCTCTTCCTCAAGCAATTCTTATAGTTTCCTTCAAGCAATATCTAAACTCTTCTTACACAATCAAAGAATCATCTCTCTTACACAAACTCTCACCAATATGAACTCACGCGCCCTCCTAGACACCCTAACTTATCTAAAGCCCCTTTTTTCATTCAGTCATTGACCTCTTTTAATATATCTTTGAAAATAACCAAGGGTCACTTCAATCACCTCTTCAAAATTCATCCAAATTCATTGCTTCTTCTAAAGAAACTGTTTCTAGCGCTATAGCTCAACTCTGGGGTGTCATGATGCCCACCATGTCAGATAACTGACATTATGGCGTCATATGATGTTGTACCATTTTGTTCCATTTTGCCCTCATTTTCTCTAAAGATCCATTTCTTATACCTGAAACCAAAAAACATGCAAAATATCTTCCTTTAAAGTGCAATATTATAAAAAATGTGCATAAAATGAACATTAAATATTTATTATAAATAGCCAATTTTAAGGTGTATCAGATTTTACACTATTTATAATGTACTCAGCCAAACATGCAAATACAAATTTATGTGTTTGTAATGTATTCATCCAAATAATAATATTTAATTTTCATTACACTACATTTCTTTTATAGTCAAAGTTATTAACCACCTCTCTAAATGTTGACCTTAAACTACCCCTTGTTGTCATATGACCCACTACCACTTGCATCCCCATCAATTTATCAACCCACACCACTAACAGCCCCCTCCAGTTATCATTCCACTACCTACCATGAACCATCGCTTGCTACCATTGCTAGTTGTCAGTCATTACTGGTTATCACTAATCATTGCTTAAGGATTGTACACTTTTTATAATGTATTACCCAAACACATAAATACAAATTTATGTGTTTGTAATGTATTCATCCAAACAATAATATTTAATTTTTATTACACTACGTTTCTTTTACAATCCAAGCTATTAACCACCTCTCTAAATGTTGGCCTTAAACTATCACTTGTTATCATGTTGCCCACCACCACTACCATTCATTCATCAACCCATCACCACTAACAACCTCTTCTAGTTATCATTCCACCACTTACTACTAACCATCACTTTCTAACATTGCTAGTTGTCAGTCATGACTGATTATCACAAATCATTGCTTAAGGATTTTACACTATTTATAATGTACTCACCCAAAAAACATAAATACAAATTTATGTGTTTGTAATGTATTCATCCAAATAATACCATTTAATTTTTATTACACTACATTATTTTATTACATAATTATTTTTTGGCAAATTGAGCAACCCCTTTGTCGTTTGTCTCTTTTAACTTTAATTTTTTTCATGTCTCTCTCCATCTTCCTTGGTCAAAGTAAAATTTGGATATAACTTATGAAAAAATCAAGGATCAAAATCCTTTTAGTTGCAGTAAGTTCCTGTGGGTTATTTAATATACCACGCAAATTTTAAGTATTTTTTTTAGATGATCAAATGTGACATTAAGAATATTATATTATTCCATAAGATAAAAATATTATGGTTTAATGGATGCAAAAATTAAATAAAGATTTCAAAATTTATGGATTTTCATGAAATAAAGTTTTTTATCTACCTGTCCATGTGTTAAGTAAAGTTTATTTTAGTATGAGATTATAGGTTTCTTATAAAGGCATGGTCATGAAGTTAATTATATTTTAGAAGAAATATCTCTTAAGAACACCCTTGATTAATGTAGTTGCACATGTCTCTAAGAATTTTCAAAGTTTATGTTTTCAAGTTTATTTTTTAGAGTTTTAATTAGGATAGTTCAAAATTGAAAAATTCTTCTCACATGCTAAATGATGAAAAGTAGAAAGTGCTCAGAAACTATGAAGGTTAGTAGTACTCTAAATATCCATTGGTTGGGCTTTATATTTTTAAATTTTGTTTTAATTATTTAATTTATTATAATATTTGGGCATATATTTCAATAACACAAGATTGTTAGAAAACATAAAAGGTTAGCACTTATGATGTAGTGAAACAATCTATCTTAGAACCTAAAACTAAGGTGAGATATACTATAATAGAAAGATTTCAAATGTAGTCAAATGAAATGTGTTAGAATTATAATATTTAATGCTCCTAAGATTGAAGTAATTTTGAATCTACTAAACTTACAAGTATGCTTGGAAAAGACATCTAGCTATCCCACCTAAGCTTCTCAAAATCTTGTAATCTTATCATATGCAATGAAGATAGGTTGTGTTATTATTATTAGAGAGAAAAATATGACTTATAACTCAACTACTAGAGTTAAGCTACTTGAGCATGTATTATGTGTAATGCTTCTAGCTAATACTATATTTAACATTTTATTAATTTTTTTTAAGACTCGATATAATTTGAAGGCCAATAAGTGTGAAAATATTCATGTATGCTTGCACTAATTTTAGGGTTAACAACCAATCAAAATTTAGGTAAGCTTCCTCTAGGGAGAGAGATTGTCCTCACTGGTTGAATTCCCCTTTATGCACAATAGTTAAAGAGCCTAATGGAAGAAAAAAGGTAATTACAAGTGCATAAGTTTTTATTACTTTCAGGGGGTTTAATGAATTTTATTGTGATGATTGGTTTTAAATTTCACTTTAATTTTTCTTTAAAATTTTAAGTTGAGTAAACAATTTATGTCTTAGGAGTTTATGATATGTGTCAATTTTACATGATTTCACCTACTTTTTATCGTGCATTTTACAAACTAATTTACTTAATTTATCATGATTTTATGCTTGTAGAAGGGAATTTGTGCTAGTTTCTAGGTTATAGGTGTCAAACAAGTAACAAGCAAAACAAAGTCAAAAGGCATGAAACAGGGTTATCTGACATACTTACACCTAATCTAGGTGTGACCACACCTACTTTGACATGACCATTCTAGTTTTGGAAGTCATCATGCTAGTTTTGAGTGTGACCATGCTGATTTCTGGCATGACCATGTCACTGGATGATCATAATCAAATTTTAAGTGATTTCATGCCAATTTTGGAACGATTGATGAAGTTTTTGAGTGATTTGATGCCTCTTTTAATATTATTGAATGATTTGGAGAGATTGCATGCATATTTTGGATCATAATTAAAGAACCTGTTGGCTGCCTATTTAATGTTCTGTTGGTTTTGATTTGTGGAAATAATATTTAATTTAAGATACATATAATTTTGATTTTTGAAAGTAGTATTTTTTATTTTAAAAATGAGACCAAAATACCTCACACATTAATAGTTTAGATAACTGAGCGTCACACCACAAAAAATGAACCTATCCTGAGGAATAAACATGTTTCTTATTAGCGGGGCTCGATTACATAACCTAAAGAATTTATGACATCTGTTTAGTCTATGAACCTTTTTTATATGTTGTCCGACAGGTTCCCCTATCTAATATTAGAATTAGATGGGGTTTATATTACATGGGTTCGTTAGTTCCCTATATAGGCAAGCCCCTATAGTTAATTACATCCTAAGCGACTGAAGCCACTTAAGAAAGCTCTCGATAAGTATTGCAAAGTTTAGTTTTCATGGTTCAACATAAAGAAAATCAAATGAGAGTGGATAATATAGGAGAAATTATTTTAGGAATCCAAATGAACGAGAAGTAGAAGATATCACAGATCAT
Organism: Phalaenopsis equestris; assembly: GCF_001263595.1. Classification (NCBI taxonomy): domain Eukaryota; kingdom Viridiplantae; phylum Streptophyta; class Magnoliopsida; order Asparagales; family Orchidaceae; genus Phalaenopsis; species Phalaenopsis equestris. Next base: position 61,458 of record NW_018165641.1, read on the forward strand.
GAGGAGAACCTCAATGAATTTCCCAAACTATACTATGGTTTGGCTTCAGTATTGAAGATGAGATTATTTGATGTTTTATCATGTCATTTGTTTTACTTTAGGCTTACATCAACATGATATCTGATCATGCAAATATCCTGGAAGATAGAAGGATTTATGTCATACCGAATGACAACCTTGAAATCTTAAAATAGTTAGGGCTTATATTATACAATATGATTGTGCAAAAGCCTAAAGATAAGGTAATTATTTTTATTGCACTAGGCAGACAACCTCAAAATCCTATGGTTTGTTGTTTAAACTAGAAAATTTTTAGCTGATAAATAACTCATTTGCTCTCTCGAAGATGTTCATCTGTGCATTGTGACCTCGTTGTGCTACCCAAAAAGTTTGCTCCAAGCTCCTTGATGTAATAGTAGCTCCAAGGTTTGTAGTTTATTTTGTTATTAATAGATTTTACTATTAAAATATTTTGGGGGGATTATTAATTTAAGTTAATAGACACCGGTCACGATCCCATGGTTTCTTCATCCTAGCATCACTATTTTTTTATTTAGTTAGTCTAAACAAGTTGTTATACTCATTTAAATTGGAGGATCCTCGTCGGCAACCATAACTTACCTCATCTGAGAAATCCTCGTAAACCCAAAATGGGTGGATTAAGTGCTTAGAAGAAGTTTAAAGGTGTGTTAATATTTTTGCAAGTGTATTTTATTGTTTTTATTTTACAAATAAAATGTCATGGTAAAGTAAAGTGATAATAATGTAAAGTAATAAAGACCGCAGTGAACAAAATATAATACATACCTGGGCCTCTGCTGTCGCTGCATAGTTAGTATCATAAAATATAATATAGTTGTAGATAATTTAAGTAAATTGTGAGAAAATAAAGCAAAAAAAAAGTAAGAAAGTCCAGTATGAAGAGGTTGAAAGGCAAATCATAGGAAAATACAAGCAAGTAAAGTCAAACCCATTGTCACATATGAAAAATTAGAACTAGGTGTAAGAATTTAGTAAAGGTGGGGGCTCAGATTTGGGCTGTGTGCTTTATTATTCCAACTTTGATAAAAGCTGCCAACCCAAAAATTCAAGGAGGATAATCCCTAACCTCGATCCAAGTAATTAACTCATGGAACTTTATAAGTTCTCACCAAAATTATTTAATTTTCATATACATGTATAATTTACTTTGGCAAGAAAAAGTATTCTTGTGACAAAATGAATTGTGGTTATCTTATATCTTAGGTGTTTTTCTTGTGAAATAACATAGTACACAGGCTAATTACTCTAATCAGGCTAGTACTACAGGCGACCTAAGGTGGTGAATAGTATCATTTGTGGTAAATAGTAATAGTACCAAAAGTGGTGAATAATATCATTGGTCCTATCTTCTCTCCTTATTGAGGATCCTTCAGGTAGGAGATACTATTCCAAATCCCACTTTGTAACCCTAGTTTGGCACACATAAGCAATGTCATCATTGCCCTTGCCATCTGGACCTTTTACTTGCCTAGTCCAATGATTCATATATGAAAAAATATCCCCAGTTTCTCACAAGAATATAAATACCTTATCCAAGGCTCAAATCCTCAACTAATGGGTTATAAATGTAGGATAAGTAGTGTAGGGTATTTTGTTGGAATGGTGAGTTAAATGGTTCCGAATCATATCTTGGTGGGTCCTTAAGATTTTGAGGATGATTTTCTTTAACAAAGCATAATAGATCCACATGTACTTAGGATTACATAAGTGTTTGAGGCACGACCCTAACATCTTTCAAATCCTTTAAGTCATTTCGAGTTCATTTGGACTTATCATCTTATTTAATTAATCATCCCTAGTTAAAATAGGATTTAGTTGTGTTGTTCTAACTTATGTTCAACTAACTTTAATGTTTTAACTATCCCATGAGTGGGGTAACCAGATATTCATTTGATGTTTCATTTAAGAATTATGTGGGTGGACGCCCTTACAGCCAAACAGGCAAATTAAGTTGTTCAGGACTCCCCACCTCTTCAATTGATATTGAGCTTGTAGTGTTTTAAAGATATTATAATTGATTGTATTTTTTTTTCTAAATAAGTGATTTTAGATCCAGCCTAGTAAACTACTAAGCTTTTAAGTCTTTATGTGCAGATTTGTAATTTTGAAAAAAATGTTGAATGAGATGAAGTTAATTCTTATCAGGATATTATAATTGATTGTATTTTTTTTCTAAATAAGTGATTTTAGATCAAGCCTAGTAAACTACTAAGCTTTGAAGTCTTTATGTGCAGATTTGTAATTTTGAAAAAATGTTGAATGAGATGAAGTTAATTCTTATCAAAAAACTGTATTATCATTTAAGCATTGATTTGGGGCTTCAAATTAATGGAATATAATCTTCTTAGATCAATCCCTTCACATTAGGATCATCCAACTTAATTGACTCCAAACCACGACAATTTAGAAAATTACATTTTTACCCTTTTATATAAAATAACATGAATTGGTTTCTACTCTTTAACCATTTATGTTTTAATCATTTCAAGGAGTTAATTACAATCAACAGCACCCATTTACCCTCTAGTTTGACCTAAATTTTAATTAAAGTTCAAAATTTCATAATTTTTGTTTTGCCCCTAAAACTTTCCTCTTCATAACTATCTCAATTTAACTCAAATGACTTTAGAACTTTGTGGTCACCTTACTCATAGGTTAACTAAAATATTAGAAGAAAATTTATATTTAATTTTTATTATTTGTTTTAGTAAGAAAATAGGATTTTCAAGGGTAATTAATTTTACTAAGTAAAACAAACTTTCTGTCCTTAAGGAAATTATTAGATGTTCACTTAGGACAGATGACCACTACGAATAATTTTTGTAAATCTAATGTATAGGAGTCACAGTTTTAAAATTGCTAATAACTTTAATTTTTTAGTTTTCTGATAGGTTTTACCTTTGAAAACCTTTAAAGCCTTCATTTCACTTCATTTTTCATAATTTAGAGGGTTTGGGAGAGAAGTAAATCTTAAGAATTCATCAATTTCAAACAATTCATGGATTTCAATGCTTTGGGGAGTTCAACTCATGGAGTTTTTGATTGGAAGAAGTTTGTAAGTAAGGATGCACAGAGGCTTCATGATAGAACTCTGATAAAGTCTAAATTGATCAGAGAGAGATGATTTATCATGCCTGGAGGTTAGGTAGAGGCAATCATAGTGTAGAAGTGATGGGAAGTGTTTTGTTACACCACCGTCATCGCTGTTATCTCTACCGTGAAAGAATTTTATCCAAATCTTCATGATTTAAGTTATAGGTTGGTCTATGTTTGAGGTAAGTTAATAACTTTTACTCCTTCAAGGATCAACAAGTTATTCTTGGTGGATGATGTACCAATTTGCGGATTTGCTAACTTCACGCCAACCAAAGACAATCTGAATGAGATCTTTAGAATCGTGACAGACATCGAAGAATGTTAGAAATTGAGAAGTGATTCGAAGGTTAGTTTCCCTGCTGTAAGGTTAAATTCAACATCGAAGCCTTACCACTTTTCATTTCTACCAAATTGCTTCCTACCACTAACATAAAAGAAGTAACGAAAGAAACCATAATCCTTAAATAGTGTATTCAGACTTATGTGGGGTAGCTTATTTATAGATTTATCCTTGTAGTTGCACTAAATGGATCTATGACTTGGCTTGGACTCCCTACTGTTTTTTTCTCAATTTGTATTCAAGCTCAAGTCTCTCATGAAAGTTGAGAAAACGTGCTTCTTCCTTGGAGGCCCATGGACTCGTATGTTATGAAGTGCGACAACATCAATTTTTATGCGGTGCATGGAGGAAGTTCTTATATGGATTGGTCTTCTCGCCCTTCCACATCATCACGACCTAGATGTGCAGATTGTTTGGCTGACATCTGATACACCTAAAATATATAGTATTTTTATACACATTTTTATACCTATTTTTGAGATATTACACTTTAATCAAATGTATTTTTGTGTTTTTCTTGTAGGTACAATCAAATGGATGGAAAATGCTAAAAGGAGTGAAAAATGGTCAAATTTGGAGCAAAAATGAAGAAATGTGCAAAATGAACTGGGGCGCCTATGCGCCCAGATCCGCGCCTAAGAGCCATGTACCCCACACTTAAGAGCCAAAGTTATTTATTTGAAGAAATATTAATTAGAGCAAAATTCTGAAGAGGTGTTTGAAGCAACCCTTGATAAAAATATGGGAAATAACTCATGGACACAAAAATTCATTCAATTGGCTTATGAGGAGACAACTTTTAGAAGATTCATTGAATGGAATTCATTTTTAGAAGATTCATTGAATGGAGACACCTTTCTGAAGAGACACTAAGGCTCTCCTTGGATTCTTATAAGAAAATACTTAGATTATCCAGTAGAGGAGGCTAGCAACCACCCACCAAATGTTTACATTACCGCCGCTGCCGACCACCTTTTATTTTATTTTATTTTATTTTAAGTATTAGTTTGTATTGGGAGAGAAGGAAGGGAGAGAAGGAAGAGAATTCAAACCGTCAAGAGGACTACCCCATCCACTCTCTCTCTCACTCTCATAGTTTGAGATAAGTGTTTATCTTTCTTACCCGTGAAGAGGACTACACCACAAACACACTCTTCGTGTTTGTGTGCATGACTTCTACTTTTAAACTCTTGTGTGGTTGTATTTTCTCCATGAATTCTGAGTAGTTTTCTTATCTTTTTCCTTAAAATGATAAGTGATTAAATTTTTAAAGGAAGTTGTGTGAAGTATTAGACTTCAATGTTGGATATTCATAATCTTGCACTTCATTTACTTCTTCATTTGGCCAATTAAGATGTTAATACCTGTTGTGAGAGCATGTAAGACATGAGATGATTTTGTCTTAGTCAACAAATGGTTGGAATCACATATTGATTTCATGAATGAGAATGTAGTTCATGGGCTTGAGTGCAAATCAATAAAGAAATATATTTTAAAGGGTGTAGAATTAGAGGAATTCGACTAAAGCCCTGAATTTGATTTATAGTTTTAGGTTTTGATACGAGATGCTAGCTCCCAGGTGGAGGGAGAAGAGGAAACTCTAGAGTGAGAGCTAGTATATTTCCTGCCTAGTCAGTCTTCAAGACTATTCAAACTATAGATTAACCAATGTTCTTTATAACATCTCTAGTGAGGGTAAAGAATATTATTACTCCTATTTGGCACGACATAATTAGAATACTTCCACAACAGAATTCCTACACTTGTTACTGATTCATGATAAGGAAAATAATATTTTATTTATATTACCTTCATCTTGCAAGTATTTAGCTACGTTAATTAGTTGCTTACTTTATTTTCAAATTAAACAAAAATTACAAAAAGAATCAAACTTTCAGTCCTAGTTTAGCATCTTAAGTTTGAGTAAGAATATAAAATACTAAGTATTTTGTCATCTAAAACTAATCCTTTCGATATTCGAGACTTAATTTGAAAAGTTTTATATTACTTGATAATGATACGTATACTTGCGTAGTATCCCATATTAAAATATTATAACTGCATTCTTATTTGCTTCATAGTAAAAAATTTACCTAGCTTTTGCTTAGGATCAAGTTTTTGGCAGCCGTTGTAAATTAAGAATATCTATTATGGAAATTAATCACATACATCGCATTTTACTTCTATCTATATAAAAAGTCAGGATCAAGTTTTTAGAGTCGTTGCCGGGGAAGGAAGGAAAATAATTATTAGTAATTTGCAAAAAATTTTGAAAAGAAGTTCTTGGATAACAAAATTTTTAGTAAGTCTTATTTAAAATTTTAAGATTTATTTTAGGAATATTATACTATTGTTTTTATATAAAGTTTTTGTTTGTGTTTTTATTTTTCGCTTTATTTTGTTTTATTGTATTTTATAGTAATGTATGCGTAGTTTAGGTTTTGCAGGACTAGTGCCTTACGATTCTGAATTAGAAAGAACAATTAGAAAAATTTTAAAAATAAAAAATTACTGAAAATTATCAAGAAATGACAAATCAAAATAATCAAAATGTTGAAGATCAAGAAGTGGCAAATCAAAATAATCAAAATGTTGAAGAGTTTAGAGCATTAAGGGATTATGCAAACCCTATGGTGGATGAACTTCATTGTAGTATTCAAAAACCTGCTGTAGTGGCTAATACAATTGAACTTAAACTCACTATTATCCAAATGACATCATATAATTAGTTTGGGGGAGCACCAATTGAAGATCCAATAAACCCGCTGTAGTGGCTAATACAATTGAACTTAAACTCACTATTATCCAAATGACATCATATAATTAGTTTGGGGGAGCACCAATTGAAGATCCAAATTTACATCTTGCCAATTTTCTAAAATTGTGTGCTACATTTAAATATGATGGTGTTTCAAATGATTATAAGACTTAGATTATTTCCTTTCTTACTAAGGGATAAGGCTAAGGTATGGTCACATTCATTATCACCTGGATCTATCAGAACTTGGAGTGATTTAACACAAAAATTTCTTTCTAAATATTTTCCATCATAAAAGACTGCGAAGCTAAGAAATGATATTACATATTTTAGTCAGTTTGAAGGGGAATCTATTAATGAAGCATGAGAACAATTTAAAGAACTCTTAAGAAAGTGTCCACACCATGTTATACAAGATTGGTTAGGACGCGTATGCTTTAATAGAAGAGATGGCTGCCAATAATTTTGAATGGCCTTCAGAGAGGGTAAATCTTAAGAAAGTAGCCAACATTCATGAAACTGATGCTTTTGCCAAGTTAGCAAATCAAGTTGCTGCAATTTCAAGGAAGTTAGACCAATTTGAAATGAATTTTTCTCAACCAATTTACATGATGGAAGATAATTCATTAGACCAAACGGTAGATTCTTAAGCATCATTAGAAACTTTAAATGTCATAAATAACAAGAAAAATAACTCATAATCAAATTATTATAACCCAGGTTAGAAGAACTATCCCAACTTTAATTGGCATAATACTACGGGTGGTAATAATCAGTAATGGGGGCACAATCAAGTAAACCCATTGGGAAACTAGAATAATCAAGGGAATAGTACTTATATTACTACTTATCCTCCAGGTTTTAACAGTATTTCACAATTTAAGGAGAAGAATTTCTCTATAAAAGAAGTGATGTTACAAATGGGAAAGAAGTTACAAAGTCAAGGAGCTATAATTAGAAATATTGAGAATTAACTTGGAAAAATAACACATTCATTAAGTAATAGATCCCAAGAAACATTTCCTAGTAATACATAAATAAATCTAAAAGACCAGAATAAAAAGCAAGTAAAATCTGTTCAAATTAGAAGGGGAAGAGAATTGGAAGGTAAAGTTCAAAAAGAGACTGAAGTAGAGAGAGAAGAGATCGAAGAACCAAAAGTGGACGCTCCAAAAGGTTTAGAAAGACCTATTTCTCCACTTAAAGTTGATTTGGAAAGACCACCGCCTATATTTCCTCAAAGGCTTCGACAACAAAGGTTGGATAAGCAATTTTCAAAATTTCTAAAAATTTTTAAGAAGCTTACAATTAACATTCCATTTGCTGAAGCCTTAGAACAAATGCCAAGCTATGTGATGTTTATGAAGGATATTCTTAACATAAAAAGGAAGTTAGAAGATAATGAGACTGTTGCACTTAGTGAGGTGTGCAATGCTATAATTCAAAAGAAACTTCCTAAAAAGCTTAAAGATTCTGGTAGCTTTACAATTCCATGAGCAATAAGAGACAGATTTTATGGTAAAGCATTATGTGATTTAGAAGCAAGCATCAACCTTATGTCATTATCAATATTTAAAAGATTGGGATCAGGAGAAATAACCCCTACTACTGTAACTTTGCAGTTAATAGATAGATCAATAACATATCCTAAAGGAGTTATAGAAGATGTCCTAGTGAAAGTGGATCAATTTATATTTCCTATTGATTTCATTATGCTAGATATGAAGAAATATAAAGAGATACCTATCATTTTGGGGAGACCTTTCCTAGCCATTGGAAGACTAATGATAGATGTACAAAATGGAGAATTAAATATGCGCATCAATGATCAAATAATTACATTTAATATTTCCAAATCAATGAAGTACCTGCAAAAGGTAAACACGATGAATGTTATAGAATGGATGTGATAAGATATTTAAGTGAATGTCATTTCAAAACAACTTATGAAGATAAATCTGAGATGAAAGAGTTGGAAAACGAGCAAGAAGAGCAATTAGATCAACATGAAAATTTATATAAGGAAGATTCATGTTATGTTCAAGAAAGTTTTAAAGTTTTGGACACAACAGAGAAAGAAACATCATTTTGTCCATCGATTGAAAAACCTCCTGAGCTTGAGTTGAAGTTGCTTCCTGAACATTTGAAGTATGCCTTTTTAGGTGGTTCCTCTACATTACTTGTTATAATTTCCTTGAAATTAACTACTGAAGAAGAACATAGTTTGATGAAAATTTTAAGGAATTATAAGAAAGCCTTTGGATGGACAATTTCTGATATTAAAGAAATCAATCCTTCAATTTGTATGCATAGAATTCATATGGAAGAGAACTGCAAACTCAGGGCTGATCTTAAAAGGAGATTGAATCTTGTTATGAAAAAAGTTGTTAAGAAAGAAATTTTAAAGTGGTTAGATGATGGAATTATCTACCCCATTTCAAATAGCGCATGAGTTAGTCCAATTCACTATGTTCTTAAGAAAAGATGAGTGACTATGACTTTGAATGAATATAATGAGTTAATATCAACAAGACAAGTTATAGGATGTTGAATATGCATTGATTATAGAAAACTAAATCTCACCATAAGGAAATATCATTTCCCACTACCCTTTCTAGATCAGATGTTAGATAGATTAGCTGAGCATAAATACTTTTATTTTCTGGATGGATATGCCGGTTATCATCAAATATAAATAGTTCCTGAGGATCAAGAAAAAATAATTTTTACCAGTCCTTATAGTACATTTTCTACGGTTTATGCAATGCACCTGCTACAATTCAAAGATGTATGATGGCTATTTTTTGTGATTTAATTGAAAAAGGAATTAAGATTTTTATTGATGATTTTTTAGTGTTTGAAACTTCATTTGACTCATGTCTAGAACATCTATCAAAAGTTCTAAAGCGCAGTGAAGAAATAATTTTACTCCTTAATTGGGAAAAATGCTAATTTATGGTAGCAGGAGGAATATTTTTGGGACATCAAATTTCAGAAAATGATTTGGAAGTAGACCCTGCAAAAATTCAAATGATCGCTAATTTATCTTACCCAACAAGTGTAAAGGAAATTAAGAGTTTTTTAGGACGTGCTGAAATCTATAGGTGATATATTAAAGACTTTTCAAAAATTGCTAATCCTCTGTGCCATTTACTTGAAAAAGATGTAATTTTTAATTTTGATGAAGAGTGCCTAAATGATTTTGAATTATTAAAAGAAAAATTAGTCACTACACTAATTATTATTGCACCAGATTGGGAAAAACCTTTTAAATTAATATGTGATGCTAGTGATTATGCTATTGGAGTTGTTTAAGGACAAAAGCATGATAAGATTTTCAAATTTATCTACTATGCTAGTAGAACTCTTAACAAAACTCTAATTAATTATATAAAAATTGAGAAAGAGTTATTAGTTGTAGTATATGCTTTTAATAAACTTAGATGATACTTGATTGGAATTAAATGTATTGTGCATACATACAATTATGCTATTAAGTATTTAATGAAAAAGACGGATGTAAAACCTAGATTGATACGATGGGTTCTTCTTTTGCAAAAATTTGACTTTGAAATAGTAGATAGGAAGGAAGCTGAGAATCAAATTTTTGATCATCTGTCCATGCTTGAATTAGAAAAACCACTATATTTTGAAAAAAAATTAATTAACATTTTCTAGTTGAACAATTGTTCAATATTAATGAGTGGCGTGTTCTATGGTATGCAGACATGGTGAATTTCCTTATTAGTGATATTATACCCTATGGAATGACATACCAATAAAAGAGGAGATTTTCATCTGAAGCTAAGACTTATTTTTGGGATGACCCATTTTTATGTAAATAAGGGAAGGATCTTATTATTCAAAGATGTGTGCCTTTAGAAGAAACTTACGAAATTATCCAAAAATGTCATAATTCTGATTTTGGGGGGCATTTTGGTGTTGATAAAATAACATACAAAATTTTACAATCTGGATTTTATTGGCCTACAAACTTTAGAGATGTTAATGCTTATATCAAAACTTGTGATCGATGTCAACAAGTAGGCAAAATTTCTAGGAGGAATAAGATGCCCCTCAATTATGTGTTAGAAGTTGAGATATTTGATGTTTGGGAATTAGATTTCATGGGACAATTTATACCATCTTTCAAAAACTTATATATATTATTAACAGTAGATTGTGTATTGAAATAGATAGAAGTTGTTGCTTTACCTCGATGTGATGCTTAAAGTGTTGCAAAGTTTTTAAGAATGAATATATTTTGTAGATTTGGGATGCTGAGAGTGATCATAACTGATGAGAGAAGTCATTTCAGAAATGCAATAATAGAGAAATTATTCAAGAAATATCATATTAACCATAAAATTGTTACGACTTATCATCCTCAGACAAGTGGTTTGGCTAAATTATTCAATCATGAAATTAAAAGAATATTGGAAAAATCTATAAATCCAACTAAAATAGATTGTTCAACTAAACTTGACTATGCTTTGTGGGCTTATAGGACTACATGCAGAACTCCTATAGGAATGTCCCCATACAGGCTAATATTTGGGAAAGCTTGTCACTTACCAGTTGAACTTGAGCATAAAGCATATCGGGGGATTAAGGAATTTAATTATAATTTGAAAGATGCTGGTGAGAAAATATTATTGCAATTAAATGAGCTTGAAGAAATAAGAAATGAATCTTATGAAAGTGCTAAGATTTACAAATAAAAGTTGAAGATGTTGCATGATCGAAGGATTCTGACTAAAAAATTTCAGCCAGGGCAACAAGTTTGCTTTATAATGTAAGGTTAAAGATTATTTACAGGCAAACTTAAGTTCAGGTGGATTGGCCCATTTGTTGTGATGAAAGTTTATCCATATAGATCGTATGGAGCTGTGGATATTAAAGATCCTAAGACAGATAAAATATTCAAAGTCAATGGTCACAGGCTGAAACACTACTTTTTAGGTGACCAACTTAACCTAAATGATTTTCTGATATTGGGTCATCCAAAATAAGCACTGGTTATGTCGGGCTGATGATGTAAAAGTAAGCGCTCTGTGGGAGGCACCCTATAATTATCTGTGTATTTATTTTTATTGTTATGATGTTGTGCGTGATTTAGAAAATTTTGGTAGTATTTTGATTTTATATTAAGTTAGTAATAATTTTAAGACCTATAAAGATGACTCAAACATGTTAGAATGAATGTTTGGATGTTAACTTGACCTGTGCTAAATTGACCACTAGCGCTTAAGCGCCAAGATTCGACGCTTAAGCGCAAAAGTTAAAAAACATGTGCGAATTTTGATTTCTAGAAGCTCTAAACTGCAAATTGGTTGGCTTGAATGTGTAAGAGCAGTTTTAAGACTTGCCTAGAAGTTATGGGGGAGTTTTATGCCTATAAAAAAAGGGGGTATGAGTAGAAATCTCACCATACCTTCATTTAACCCTAAATTCTAAGTGAAAAAGAGAGAATCTTGGAAAAATGTCATATTGGGAGAGTGATTTTAAGAAGAAGGAGGAAATAATGAGAAAAAAAGTTTATTAGTCAGAGTGCGCAAGAGATGTATAATGTTTTTCTAGCCATTAGTATTGAAGGAATGCAGAGACGATTGAAGGAATAGAGAGAAGATCACTAAGATTGAGGCTAACGTGGCTTCAATTGAAGCAAAAGTGATGGAAGTTAACGCACAGCTGGATCATATGGAGATGCAGTTTAGCCATACCAGTTTTATAGAAGAAGCTGACAAGGCCATGCATCTAAAGAACAAATGGATTGAAGAAGATTCAACCAATCGTCCGTTCTTTCAGATTTACATTCCAAATGCTGCAAGGAGAAACTAACGATAATCCAAAATTTGTTCCATCAACTAGAGAATGGAATTAAGTTCTTGATTAAGTTCTTTGTTTAGAGTTTTGAGTGCTTAATGTTGTTCGTTAATGTTGAGAGTGTTTTAAAGTGTTTTTATGTGTTAAGTTTGTTCAGAGTTTGTGTTAGGAATTTTCTCTTCCAAGACTATTTGAATTGAGAATTTATGTATTTAAAAATTTTTGTAATCATTTATGAATGAATTTAAATGTTTTGTTTGTAAAAAATTTTGTGTATTTAGTGGTGAATTGAATTGGCTTAAATTGGCGAAATTTTGAGTTAGAATAAAGCAAGAGGGAAGAAAATAATATATAGAATGTTTTTGAGATCATAGAGGGTTGATTGACTTAGGCTAGAGTGCATTTCACTTAAATGTAAAAAATAAAAAATTGTGCACTGGCACCTAAGCACCAAATCCCGTGCTTAAGCACTGACTAAGCTGATAAACTAGTGCCTAAGCGCCAAACCATTTGTGCTTAAGCGTCGGTTCACGAAAACCGGTTCGCGAATGATTTTAAATGAATTTTGGGTCAAAAAATCTCCATTTTTTCCCCAACTTCATCTTCTACTTTCGGTTTTTTGTGATTTCTAGTGGTGAATTAAGTTGGCTTAAATTGGTGAAATTTTGAGTTAGAATAAAGCAAGAGGGAAGAAAATAGTATATAGAATGTTTTTGAGATCATAGAGGGTTGGTTGACTTAGGCTAGAGTGCATTTCACTTAAATATAAAAAATAAAAAATTGTGCACTGGCACCTAAGCACCAAATCCCGCGCTTAAGCACTGACTAAGTCGATAAACTAGTGCCTAAGCGCCAAACCATTGGTGCTTAAGCGTCGGTTCACGAAAACCGGTTCGCGAATGATTTTAAATGAATTTTGGGTCAAAAAATCTCCATTTTTTCCCCAACTTCATCTTCTACTTTCGGTTTTTTGTGATTTATAGGCTAGGGCATCACCTATTTCAAAGATTTCTTGGTGGATTCAAGCTAAATTTGTTAGACGCCAAACCATTGGTGCTTAAGCGTCGGTTCACGAAAACCGGTTCGCGAATGATTTTTAATGAATTTTTGGGCAAA